>NC_134531.1:178287937-178590967 GCF_050624435.1 Tenrec ecaudatus | reverse complement strand
CAAGAACTTTTTAGAGTATTGAAAAGCAAGCATGTTAGTTTGAGGACTGAAGTACTCTGATCCAAGCCATGGTATTTTCATTGCCTCATATACATGTGACAGTGGATAAGGAAAATCAAAGAAGATCTGACGCATTTGAATTGTGGTCTGGCTAAGAATATTGAAAGTTCCATGGACTACTAAAAGGACAAACAGATATGCCATGGACAAAGTATGGCTCTTTAGAGGCCAGGATCTAGAGACTTCATCTTACATGCTTGGGGCATATTGTGAGAGGAGACCAGTCCCTGGAGAAAGACATTTTGCTTGGAAAAGTACAGAGGCAGTGACACACAGGAAGGCCCTCAAGGGGGCAAGTGACAGAGTGACTGCAACTATGAGCTGTAACAACAACAGTGAGGATGTCGCGGGACCAGGCATGGGTTGGTTGTTCATAGAGTCACTATGGGTCAGAACGGACTTGATAACACATGACAACAGCATGTACAGGCATGGTGCATTATTTGTTTTGGCTCCTCTAGCCAAAGACTGTCACTCCCATGGAATGACTTTTTCCTGCATGGATCTGGAGAGAAAGGAGGGGAAGATAATTACAGGATTCATCTGTGAATCATTGTGACCCAGAGTCCCTGACATGCCATCCTGCTGAATATAAAATGAGCCCTCTGAGAAGGAAGAGGAGGAATCTCAGCAAGAGCCAGAAATGGAGCATATCCTCTGGATCCAAGATGTTTGTGGGCAGTTAACCTCCTGGATCCAGACAACAGCTACACCGAGAGGAGGAGATGCAGAACCAGGAGTCAGAAGATTGAACAGAGGGGTAGATTTCCCAAATCACAGAGTAAGTAAATGACATACTTCCATGCAGGAGACAGGCGAGAAGTGGGTGCCATAGGGCACTTGCTTGAGGAAGTTGGGGTGTGGCCCACAGAGCTTCAGCTGAATGCCTTCAGACTGAAGCTTAGAGTGGAGTGATATGCCTCTTTGAGCATTTATTAGAAAGTCTGAAAGAACTTTGTAACATGTCCAGGTGAAAAAATGTCCTGAGAATTTCTTGATAGTATTACAACTTGTTAACTTCCTTAAAAAGTCCTTTAACTAAGAATTTTGTCTGTGAGTTTTGTATAGCCATTACAATAGATATTGAACCCGGTGGGGGGGGGGAGGTGAAACAGAGAACACTAATTAAGACAACAGTCTATGGAATTACATTAATTTCCTGTTTGATATCTTTATTTGCTTTTAAAATGCAAATGACCTACCCTGTGGCCCTAGTCCCACCTTCTAGTACAACTCTATGATGACGGCATTTAAAGGTGCTCCATGAATATTTGTTGCGCCAATACGCTTAAACTTAAAGTTTTAATAAAAATACCAACTCTGGAAAGAAAACACAATGGAAGAAGAACAATGTTGCAATGTATTAAATAGATATCCATTATGTAATTATTATATACATAAAATATATAGTATTACAGAAAACATAACCTCCATTCCTTCTCTATTCCCCTTCTACCCGGATTTCCTGACAACGTGTAACTGAAGTCACACTATCCCATGGAATTCTCATGTCACCACTAGTTCTGTGTTTAACTAGTTATATGACCATGGATCATACAAAAAATGACTAATTCCAGTTGCTTTTTAAAATCAATGCTCCTATAGGTCCTTTACAAACTGTAATCCTATGATTTTATGAAAAGCGAAAATCATAGAACTTTAAAAATTCTGTGATTAGATGTGTACATAACACACACACACACACACACACACACACACACTTTTTGGAGCCAGAGATATAGGGATAAAAAGTTAAGACCACAGCATCTCTTTAAGATGAATTTCTATTAAAAAAAAGAGCAAGGAAAGCTCGGTAACATCAAAGCATGGCCGTCTATTTTTCGCACATGCACTCAAATCCCTAGAGCCATAGACACGTTTTTAATGACTAAAAAAAGTAGAAATTGCCAATTTATTTTTTCTCAAATAATTAAATCTTTAATTAATATCCTATAGTTAGTAATAAGCATCATCTTAGTTTGGAACTTTCAAGTATTTCTCAGTTTGCTTTTAGCATGCTTCTGCATTTAGAGGAGCTACTTCAGTCCCACAATCAGTTTGAAAACAGCTCTCAAACTTTTACTTCTTAAAAAAATACAACACATTCCAAGTGATACAGGGAGCTGTCGAGTCAAGAGATACAAATTATATGAAACCATAAAGTGGTATAATTGAGCAAAGCAATTTTGGTGAGAAACTAAAAAGGAGGGGGAAATCATGTAAATGTGATTATTTCTAATTAGAAACAATGAGTAACCAAATCAAATTATACAATGAGGATTTGATTTAGATCCCTGGAGGAAGGCGGCACATGCATTTGCATTCATCCCCGGTATTCCTGTCCGCTTATTACTTCCCGATGTTTTCTTAGCCCCTTAATTGTAAGTAAGAAGGTTGTTAGCGTGATCTGCAGACTAGTTCTGTGTATGGAGGTTCTGATTTCAGTTACACTTTCTGTTCTTTTAATATATTGCCCGTCAGAAACTTTCTGGGTGCTTGAGAACATGCCATTGCTCCTTACTGGGTGCTACCAGCTGACATTGAGAAAGACACAGTTTTCAAATGTATTCTCTCATTCTCTTACACAAGTCAGAGAACCTGGATTTCCCAGGAGCTCAGTAGTGCTCCTTACTTACTGACAATCAGCTCTGCAGCCTCGAACAAATGACAAAAACATAAACATCCTTTCCTTATGGAGAAAAATAAGCGGTGTCTTGGGGTGGGCATTGAGGAGACATCATTTTAAACAAATGATATTGAGCATTTACTACTTCTAGATGCCTGGCAGAAAGCCAGATTATATCTCTCAGGCTCCAGAAAAACAAAGAAACAATGGACAAGATGATATAAATAAAATAACCCTAAGTAAATCTTAATTGCATTACGTAGAAATTTCTCAACCAAAACCTCTGAAGAGGCTGTTTTAAGTTTAGGATGCATCCAAGTTATGCATAGCTGTTCAATATTTTCAAATTTGATTTAACAAATGGTTCCTACTGACTGTAAATTCAGAGTTCTCTTCTCAATCTTTCTAAAATTTGCCTCTTTGCTTTTTTTCTCAAAAGAACAGGACTGTCTGGTGTTTCAACTTCTGTTTTCCCTGCACCCTCCAACTGAAATCATTGTACTCCCAGAGAGGCTTTCTCTAACCACCTATCTAAATAGACCCCCAATGTGCTTTATACAATTGATGTATGTATATGTATGGATGGTGATAAGAGTTGTATGAGTCCCTAATAAAATGTAAAAAAAGAAAAGAGGAGAAAAAATGATTAGGGCAAAGACTGTACAGATGTGCTTTATACAATTGATGTATGTATATGTATGAACTGTGATAAGAATTGTATGAGCCCCAATAAAGTGTTAAAAAAAAACACCACCACCACAAAAAAACCCTAAAAAATATGTATGGATTGTGATAAGAGTTGTATGAGCCCCTAATAAAATGTTTAAATTAAAAAAAATAGACCCCCAATCAGGCTTCATCTTCATATCCTCTTTATTTTTAATAACACCGTGCAATGCCATTTTGTTAATACTTATTTATCTGTTTATTAAGCCACCCCCAAATTATGACATAAATGCCATCAATAGATAGATGACCCATTATTTATCCCAAGTCCTGGAAAACAGGCATGAAGCAGAGAGTGGACTTAACTTTCCCAGTGTTGTGACTCTTACATGACGTAACGCTATGCAAAGACAATGGGATTATATGCCATGCCTCCGATAAGTCAAGAGTGTAAATACAGATAACTATATCTACATCCACATCTATATTGATGAGTTTGAAAAGTTCATGGAAAAAATCTATTATCCATAAATTTTCTTTTTTCCCATGAACTTTTTCATGCTCCCACATATAATTTCAACATCCCAATATTAAAATGAATGTTACATATGCTTCATAGTATAACTGCAGATAGAATGACCACCTGTCAAAGTGCTAACTACCTTTGAGTGATTAAAATGTGAAGATTTAGTAAAGAGTAAATGCTTTTTAAATTAACTTGTAATGGTGGCCAGCAAATATAAGCAGAAAGTGATAAAAGGTCATAGTGATTGGTGATCTTCAAGTGACCTCAAGTTCTAACACTGCAAGTCTAAAGCTTCATTATATTAACTTGTCACGGGCTCAGTGATTGTCAGCATGGTACAGAACTTGTAATTTACTGAGTGTATGCAAGCATTACATCAGTCTGACATTTCTCAGTGACAAATAATATTATAGAGTTTTTAATTGAACAAATTTCTTGATTACATTAGCTTAGATCATGCTTTAAGATAAATACTCCTTTGGAGAATCACAAAATACAATAGTTTATAAAGGTTCTGAGAAGTCTTGTAACAGAGATATTTTTTCAAATGCTTTATTGATCCAGCATATTTCCTCAGTACACTAGTTTTACCTCTTCCCACCCAAATATTCTTTCAAATTTAGCTTAAAAGGCACTGTAATAAAAAGTATTCTCTTTGAAGGCAGGGGATTTTTCCTTATTTCAGGCTTTATAACCCACACCTAAATTGGAAATAAATAAACATTAATGCTGAATGAGTAACACTGAAAATGTTAATAAGTCATAACTTCTTTTTTCAGACTTAAAAGGAATGTTTTGAGATAGAGTAGAAAAATGATCAATATATAGATATTAATTTTTATAGACCTGTATCAAGAGTCCTTCCCATGCCAATTTTTGTTCCTGAACATTTCACAACTCCAAGGAGTAAGACCTCATGAACCAAGACATGTGATTTTCAATATGTGTATGATAGATTTTGTGACCACTTGGCTGGGTCAGGATTCTCAGAAGTTTTATTGCCAAGCTGTACTTGTCTCACATGATGAGAGCTAGCATCATGAAATCACTGACTTAAAGGTCTCTGCTGGAGAAGATGACAAGTTACCAAAGGATGAGGGTGGGACAGAGCCACTTGACTCATCTCACCGTCATCACACAATCCTCTCAAAAGGCATTTCCTCATTAGTGTGGCCTGTTTCCAATATCAGGGGACACTGACAAAGATCATATATTGTGCCTCTGCTCCACTGTCTTCTGATTCTTGGGACTTGAGCCAACAACTTACCATACTGCCTCCCAATCCTGACAGCCAGCATCAGCATGCCATCTGGCCTGCTGAGCTGCCATGTTTTTTGCCTCTGCAACCAGAAGACTTCTCTGCTGACCTTGGACTCATCCGTTCCTCTGGGCTCCAGTCTACCATCTTCCTGCAGATCTTGGGTTCACTATCCCCTAGAGCAGGGGTCCTCAAACATTTTAAACAGGGGCCAAGTTCACTGTCCCTCAGACCCATTGGAGGGCTGGACTATAGTTTAAAAAAAAAACTATGAACAAATTCCTATGCACACTGCATATATCTTATTTTGAAGTAAAAAAAAACCAATGGGGTAAAAATACCCGGCAGGCCAGATAAATGTCCTCGGTGGGCCACATGTGGCCCGTGGGCCATAGTTTGAGGACGCTTGCCTTAGAGGGACGCTCCCGCAGCTGAACAGCTGACCCCAGACTTGGAACTTGTCCAAATTTAGATTTGCTTCCTTCTATAACTGTGTGAAGCATTGTCTTGATATAAATCTCTCTCCTCTGTCTCTATATACACGTATATGCATTTCACTGGTTTTGTTACTCTAGAGAACTCAGCCTAAGACATCAGGCAAAAGCTGAATAATAAGGAAGATTGAAGAAGTATTGATGCCTTTAATGAAAATATCAAATATATCATGGAATGTGAGACGAATGGACACTATATCTTGAAAGAAGTATGGTCAGAATGATCATTCAAATCAAAAAAGGTCTATTTTTTGTTTGAGCACATTATTAAAAGGAACTACTCTTTGGAGAAAGACATGATGTTAGCTTGAAGGGCAGTCTAAAAGAGGAATACCCTCCTGGGGTGAAGTTACACAGGGGCTGCAGTGATGGCCTCATGTTGGTGATTACTATTTAACTCCAAAGACAAAGCCATTTCTTTCTAAGGTTTAAAATTTGACTTATAATATTAACTTGTGAGGTAGTTAGTTTATTGTGCCAACCTGGCCAATAAACACATGTGGAGTTAATTGAAGGGCCGAGGAATAAATGGCTCAATGAGCCTTCTAGTTCTCGGGTCTCTTGCTTTCTGATGGTCGCATGGGTCAATGGGTTAGTGTTGACTTGTGGGCTTGGGCAGAACTGGGTTGGGATGTTTTCTTGATGTGCACTTAATCTTTCTATAAAACCCTCTCTTACACATGAGATTTTGTGGATTTATTTCTCTAAAGTACCCAGACTAATACAACCCAACTGAAGAAAGGCAAAGAACTGCCTAATCTTATCTATTTCAACAGTCTAAACTCTCTGTGTATCACAATGGGAGGCTTCTCATATAGGTTTTTAAAAAAGAAGACAACTGATATTGGCTTAGTCAGTAAGTTGCTTTCAAGAAAAGATGGATAATATGCAGCTATTACATTGACCTCTATTTACCAAAGGTAATTCATCAGCACAAGTTTGATAAGTATCAAGTATATGAAAACCAAGCCAATGGCTCGTGCATACTTTATCATGCTTTCAGTCTTTGAGTTGAATTATAGAAGTAAAATTCATTATTCTCCTCCATTTACTCAAGTAAACCTAAGAGACCTGGTTGGCTTCTCTCACAGTGCAACAGAAATTCATCAACAATAAAATGTTACTCCTCTTTCATAAACTACTTGAATACTTTTGGGGAATTCACTGGTTTGTTTTCACCCTAGTTCAACATGCTATTATTGTTCCCCTGTTTAATACAATAAGGCATGAAGTGCTTGTTCGGTTTACACCCTGCTTCCTCTTTAGTCTCTTTTCAACATACGTGTCCTGCAAGTAAGTATAAGCAAGATATTCCTAGATGTAGGATATTCCAAATGCTTAAGGTTTTATTTTGTGTGAAACAGGATGGACTTGAATGCTTGAGGAGAGGCAGGACAGCCACCTTTGTGTGGACATCTCACAGAATGTCCCATCTCCAGGCCTCATGGACCACCCACTCCTTTGGGGACAATTTTCTTCTTTCTAGGGGCAGAGTTTACTTTTTTCAATTCTTATAGTGAGTCACTCAATTGTCTGTGTTTGAGTGTGTTCATTCTGGATCACCATATTTGAAATTAACCCCTATCTCTTTTTCAAGCAACGGGGACCCTTGCTTCTTTACTCCCTAGTATTATAATCACCTATCAAATGACATTTCATTTACTACTACACCTTATTCTCTGTCTTTTTCAACTACAATGAAATATGCTGGAAGCAGGAATACATTATTGTTCATTGCTGGATCTAAAAAATGTACTTGCTGTTGTTAGTGCCACTGCCTGTGTTCCCTCTCCTCCAGATCGTAGGCACAACAAAGTGAAACACTGCTTTGCCTTGCAACTTCCTCATATTTATTCTTGAGTTTCAGCGAATTGTTGCAGCCAATAGGTCAGTCCGTCTTGTAGATGGCCTTCCTCTTTCTTTGCCTTCTCTGTACTTTACCAAGCCAGGCGTCCTACTTCAGAGACTGGTTTCTCCTGACAACATGTCCAAAGTATATGCAACAGTCTTGCACTCCTTGGCTTGAAAGAGCATTCTGACTGTACTTCTTCCAAGGTGTTTTGTTTTTACTTTTGGCAGACAGTGGCACTTTCAAAGCTCTTCAGCAGCTCCATCAATTCTCCGTCTGCCTTATTCATGGCTGGATGTGCATATGAGACAATGGAAAGTGCCATAGCTTAGTCAGATGCACCCTAGTCTTCAAAGGAAACTCCTTGTTTTTCAGTGCTCTAAAAAGATTCCATGCAGCAGGTTTGTCCAATGTGATGTGTGGTTTGAGCCCTTGACTGATGCTTCCATGAGAGCTGATTCTAGAGCCAAGCAATATGAAATCATTGACACCTTCAAATCTTTCTCCATTTATCATGATGTGATTTCCTGGGGCAGTTGTGAGAATTTTAGTCTGGTTTCCATGGAGCTGGAAGCCACGCTGGAGGCTTCAACCCTTGGTCGTCCGCACAAAATGCCCAAAGCCCTCCTCGCTTTCAGCAAGCCAGGTTTTGTCATCTGCATATTCCAGATGGAAGCTTAGCTGAAACCTGTTCACTATGGGTGACCCTACTAGCATTTGAAATACCAGTGACACAGCTTCCAGCGTCACCCAAGCCACCAAAATATGACAAACTGGCAGACAAGTGGAAGATATAACTTTTAAGAGGACCTAATTCAGTAGACTGTTAATATCTGTATGAATCAAATGACCTAGTTCAAATACAACCCACTTACATTATTGAGATTAAGGTTTATCAAGAGAAGGAATTTTATTTTATTTTTCCATTTTAATATAGAGCCTCAGTCTTGTTTCAACGACCTTTTACAGGTAGCAGGTTATCATACCCAAACTACAGGGGCCACAATGCTAATTACATGGTAACCTCTGGACACTTTGACTTGCAAATTGTGTTCCAGTTTCTCAAACCACGGAACTTATAAAAAAGAAAAAATAATAAATATCTTAAAGTCTGAATGGCATTAATTGAATACCTTTAGTTAGTGTGTAAAATGTTGAAAATAACTGCCCAAATTAGAAAGTTATGAAGTGCATAACAATGATAGGCCTTTGGACTGGAAATGATTAAATCTTTCTTTGAAGAGAGAGATTAAATAGGGCTTAAGTGTGCACTTAATTTTGAAAGATAAGGCACAACAAAACCTTTTTGCACATATGCAAGCATCTAGGTCCCACATATTCACATGTTCCCTAGTTTGCTTTTGTGATTTCTCATTGTCCTGTTACATTATTTATCGGTATATGAAAATAGATCACTCTGATGGTACAGTGATGTAGGCATTGGGCTGTGACTGAAAGGTCAGCAGTTCAAACCGACAGACTCACCAGCCACTTCACAGGAAGAAGTGGAGGCTCTTGCTCCCGTGAAAACTTACAGTATGATTCCTAGCCTTGGAAGCCCAAGACAGAGTCACTATGAATTTATGCTTCAATAGATAGGTAAAATATTAAATAGACTACTTGCAAGAAATCCATGTGTAAACTTCATTAAACCCTGTAATGAAAATGATGTGCCTATAAATGTTCCTCTCAATTGCATTAGTCACTAAAACATTGGGCAATCTTTCTGGCCAAATACTGGACACTATTGGAAATAATTATATTTCAGATAGAATTCTACTCGACTTCAATAGGAAAGGACAAGGAATAATAGGTTAAGACCATAGATAGAAAGGATTTAGGCTAGACACCCATCCCCAAATTCCCGCAAATAACCAGTTGAATAAGTGTCATGGGGCATGAAATAGAATACTGGTTTTTAATAGAATCTATTCTTTTGATGAGTGCAATTAAAAAAGTACAACATTCAGGTTGTGATACTTTCACTGTGGGTATCTGTCTGGACAATTTCAATAGTCCTGATCATGTGGGTACTGATGCAACATACTTCAAAACACAGAGCTGTGCGAGCTACTGCTTAAAAAGACCTAAAGAATTGTCCGACCAGATTTCTCCTATTAGTTAAGATGCAAGTGGCTTTCTAACATTTCAAGCATCAGAGAATAGTAGAACCTCACACTAAACGAAGCTTTGTAAATGCCCTTCAAAATGATATGTTCTTTTTATTATTCCCAACACGTAAATATACTGGGTGCATTTATTTTTAATTTTGTAGTGTTGCAAGCAATAATGAATAGAGAAAAGTAATTGTTTTAGCATGATAACAATTTAAACCTATGTAGTAGTCTAGAGAAAAATGAAAAAAAATTAAGACCTATTCCTAAATTTTATTCATATTTTACTCATTTGACTATAGGGATATACGCTAATTTATCTTTATTAAGATTTGAAAAGTATTTGGTTCCTTAGTTCTACCTTTTGTAGTTACATCATGAAAATCTGATTTTTTTATGCAAAAATCATCCTTTAAAAATTTAAACACAACTGTTTTGCTCAAGTCAACTGATGCGCTTTTTTCTTTTTAATTTATATTTTTCTTTTCCTTTTCCCTTTGTATAAGCGAAACATACTACAGACCATACCGAACTATGAATGTCCTTGAGAAGAATGGAAATGCCAGGCATTTCATTGTGTTTGTGCAGAGCCATGTACTTGATAGAGAGGTAGTTGGAACAAAACAAGGGGATTTTGCATGGTTTCAAATCATTAAAGATGTGTGTCCGGGTTTAATCTATCTTCCTCTTTAGTCTGAATGCCGATCAAGTAATCAAAGAAGCTAGAATATATAAAGAAGGTTGAAACATCAGGAATGGAAGAAAACTTCTTAACAACCTGCACTATTCAGATGACACAACCATGCTTGCTGACAATGAGGAGGACTTGGAGCGCTTGATGATGAAGAGCAAAGACTGCAGCCTTCAGTGTGGATCATGACTCAATGTAAAGAAAACCCAAATTCTCACAATTGGACCATCATGAAAAATGGAGAAGATATTGAAGTTGTCAAAAATTTTGTCTTGTTTGTAATTACAACCAACGCTCATGGAATCATTATTCAAGAAATCAAAGACTGCATTGCATTGGTTAAATTTGCTGTACAAGACCTCTTTAGAGTGTTGAAATCACGAAGGTTACTTTGAGGACTAAGGTACGCCGACCTAAGCCATGGCATTTCCAACTGTATCACATGCATGTGAAAGGTGGGCATTGAATAAAGAAGACAGAAGAAGAACTGATGGGTTTTAATTGAGGTGCTGGTGAAGAATATTGAAAGAACCGTGTAGAACCAGAATGCTCTTTGCGCTAAGGATGGTCTGACTTTTTCATCTCCCATACTCTGGACACAAGAGAAGTCACTTTCTAGAAAAGGACATCATGCTTAGTTAAGTTGAAAGGCAGCTAAGAAGAAGAAGACCCTCGAGGGACCGATTGACACACGGCTGCAGTAAGGGGCTCGAAGGAAAGAACAATTGTGAGAATGGGCAGACCGAGGGGAGCACAGCGCTGCTGCTGCTGCTGCTGCTGCTGCGAGTCAGACGCAACTCACTGGCACTTAACAACCCCTCTCTTCTTTCGACGTTTCCTCATAAAATGCTTTCTCTGGACAGATTCCTTTTTAATTTTTGCCATTTGTCAATATTTGAGGCATGGCGAGAAAGCAGGCTGCCGAGTACAGTGTGAACACGGTGGAATGAAAGGCTCTGTCATTACTATAAGGACCAACTGCATTTGTATTTTTGAGGCATGTCACTGAATTAATTCTTGTTAATGGGTGTTGTCAACGAAAACTCGTCCATTTTTATATAACATTTCCTATTAAGTATGAGTGTCAATGTGTGTTTATACATATTATCTATCTCTCTATATATACATAGACACATACTGTGTGTAAATATATATAATATATAAATATTATATATATAGTTTCTATTTCACACAGATACACACATATAAATACACACAGACTGAAAAGTCCTTCCTTAAATCTAGTCACTGGCTCTGTGAGTTTGCTTATTTTTTCTTATTATTCTTATTATTTTTTAGCATCAGTTTATATATTTTTTAAAAGGCTCTCCATCGGTTGGAAGGCTAAAATACGTTAATTTGGATAAAGTACCCTAGCACAGTACTAACACACCGAGAAAAATATTTCTCCTTTTATTTTGAACATCTAATTATTATTGTAGGTTTTCTGGACCCGAATTAAATAGTTCTATTAAGTACAATCACTAGAGGGTATTTACTACAGAAAATGTATCATACATAAATCTTGGTTCATCTTGTTCTCTTACAGCACAATGATATATGTGTGTATAAATAAATGTATTGTACACACACATACATTGGATGTTGTAAATATATACACACACAATATGTATAATATTTTAAAATAATTACCAGAACACTCACCTACACCCTTGGAAAAAGATGTTGCATAGTGCTGAGTCTCCTCATTGAACTAATGAAAATGATTACTTATCTATTTGATTCCTCTGCTAAACTCCAGTCCAGACTTGATTTCTTGATGCCTTTTTGAATATGGAAATTTTTCTATTCTCTTGTTCATGCTTCATACTAGTTAGATTAAACCAAAATTAAAAATTTTCACTAAATAAATTATCACAATTTATATTTCAGGTATCCCCATACTTTTGCTATAAAACATTAAACCAGTGCTTAACCCAAGACTTACTTTTTTAATCTATAACATGGGAATAATATTATATAAATTTGATAATGATTTTGGGAATTGAAAGAGAAATTGAAATTGAAATTGAAAGAGAAAATGCATTGAAAGAGAATTGAAAGAGAAAATGCATTGAAAGGGCTTACCATAGCAGCTGCCACATATTAAACATACTTGTCTTTAAAAATTCTCCAAACTCACAACCATTGAATCCTTTCAACTCATCCCAAGTCTATAAAATTGAGTAGAACTGTCATTGTGGGTTTCTAAAATCTAAATGTTTATAAGAGTAAAATGCCTCATCTTTCTCCCCTGAAATTTCTGGGTGTTTAGAACTGTTGAATTTGAGGTTATATGCCCAATGTGTAACCCACTGCCCACTAGCAGAATGATTTAACCTCACTAATGTCCCCAGGCTACCAATTAACCTGAACACACAGTTTTTAAGTTATTAAAAATATATATGATGATTCTAGTACACTGAGTCTGAAAAAACACTAATTAAAGCATCTGGCAAAGAAGTAACTGGCAGTTCTTTACATGTTAACACACAAATAATTTCTGTGTTTCACTTTATTTTCTCTACTAAATATGTAATTTTCATGTTTCCATAGTGGATTTGTATTCAAGCCATGTTTCTTTTTTTTTAAATCTTTTTATGGGGGGCTTATACAACTCTTATCACAATCCATACATCCAGCCATTGTGTCAAGCACATTTGTACATTTGTTGTCATCATTATTCTCAAAATATTTGCTTTCTACTTGAGCCCTTGGTATCAGCTCCTCATTGTCCCCCTCCCTCCCTGCTCTCCCCTCTCCCATGAACCCTTGATAATTTATAAGTTATTATTTTTTCATATCTTACACCATCCAAGGTCTCCCTTCACCCACTTCTTCTATGTTGTCCATCCCCCAGGGAGGATATTACATGTAGATCCTTGTAATCTGTTCTTCCTTTTTCCCTCCCCTTCCTACCACCCTCCAGGTATCGCCACTCTCACCCCTGGTCCTGTGGGGTTCATAGGTCCTGGATTCCCGGTGTTTCCAGTTCCTATCTGTACCAGTGTACATCCTCCGGTCGAACCAGTTTTATAAGGTAGAATTGGGATCATGATAGTGGGGGCAGGAATCATTCAAGAACTAAAGGAAAATTGTATGTTTCATCATTGCTACACTGCACCCTGACTGGCTCATCTGCTCTCTGCGGCCGTTCTACAAGGAGATGGACAATTTCCCTCAGATGGGCCCTGGGTCCCCACACCATACTCCCTTTCACAATGCTGTGACTTTTTTTTGTGTGTCTTGATTCCTGATACCTGATCCCTTTGATGCCTTGTGATCTCACAGGCTGGTGTGCTTCTCCCATGTGGGCTTTGTTGTTTCTCAATTAGATGGCCCCTTGTTTATCATCCAGCCTATGGGATCCCAGATTCTATATCTTTTGACAGCCAGGCACCTTCAGCTTTCTTCACTGTCTGCTTATGCACCCGTTTCATATTCAGTGATTGTGTGGGGGTAAGCTGCCGTGCTTCTTCCAAGTGGGCTTTGTGTTTCTCAGCTACATGGCCACCATTTATCTTCAAACTTTTAAGACCCCAGATGCTATATCTTTTGATAGCCAGGCACCATCAGCTTTCTTCACCATATTTGCTTATGCACCCATTTGTCTTCAGCGATTATATCATGGAGGTGAGAACACAATGATATGATTTTTTGTTCTTTGATGCCTGATGACTTATCCCTTCAGCACCTCATGATCACACAGGCTGATGTGTTTCTTCCATGTGGGCTTTGTTCCTTCTGAGCTAGATGGCTGCTTGTTTACCTTCAAGTCTTTAAGACCCTGGATGCTATATCTTTTGATAGCCGGGCACCATCAGCTTTGTTCACATTTGCTTATGCACCACTTTGTCCTCAGTGATCTTGTCGGGACAGGCTGGTGTGCTTCTTCCATGTGGATTTTGTTGTTTCTCAGCTGCATGGCCGCTTGCTTTTCTTCAGGCCTTTAAGACCTCAGATGCTATATCTTTTGGTAGGTAGGCACCATAGCTTTCGGCACCACCTTTGCTTGTGCAGCCGTTGTCTTCAGTGATTGTGCTAGGAAGGTGAGCATCTCAGACTGCCGAATTGTTAGAACAAAGTGTTCTTATGTTGAGGGAGTACTTGAGTAGGGGCCCACTCTCCATCTGTTTCTTTAACACTAAACTTATAAATGTATGTACATATATTTATTTCCCCTTGTATATAAACATATTTAGAGCTGTATATGCCTGTATTTATATCTCTATAACTTCCCTTTGCCTCTGAATTCTTTCTTCTATTTATTTGCACTATTCTCTTGTCCTACTATCATGTTCAGCCTTAATTTATGTTTCAGAAATTCCTCTCGGTTACCTTGCCCTTGATCCAGCCCTGCCAGACCTCTTAAATCCTTCTTGCCACTGATTTTGGATCACTTGTTGTTCCTTTGTCCCTGGGTTTGTTAACAGCCACTTCCTTTCCCGCATGTCTCATTTTACTTCCGCAAATGATATTTGGAAGGGTGATGTCACATCTTGTAAATTCTTCCAAATAGCCTCCTCTCGTATATACAGATATCTATAAATTCTGCCAAGTTTGTATTTGTAAAAATATTAATGTGAAAAACATCAATCCTTCAGACTTAGTGAGTGTCAGAGTCATGAAGTTTCTAAAGAATGTAGGTTCAAGCTAGAAGACAAAGTTGTCTTTCCTCTTATGTATTGTATTACTTTGTACTTGGGTACTTTTTCAAAATATTTGGAAGAAGGTAAAATGAGGTATAAAACTCAAGGCTAAATGATATTGGGAGAAATAAGTATCCATGAATTTGTATTAACAATCTTTGTAATCTCAAAATTTGAATTGTGGATCTTCAATTTTACTTGACATCCTAAATACAAAAGATAAAATGAACTCCAGAGAAGAAAAGATATCACCTACTTATTAAGAGAAATGAAGACTGTTTTCAGTTGTCATAAAATCCTTGTCAGATACACAGACTATAATTAACCTGATATATGTGTATATGAATTGTTATAAAAGGTGTGATTACACTGTGGGTGAATTATGTTGTTTAGCTAGTTGTGAAAATATCAGAATTAAATTTATAATATCACATCTATTATAGAGTGGTTCACAATTTATTATCGAGTATTTGGAAAATTTATAACTGAGAGTCAGGGAGGGAAGAGATGATATTTTCCTGTTTCATAAAAAATCATCTATTTAACATGTACAACTGTTTGACACCTGGGGAGAGAGAACGAATGAACGCAGGAGAACAAACACAGGCTTTATTTCAGGACGAGTAGGAACATAGCTGCATTTTATTGCAAGGAAAACAAAAAGCCTTCTGATAAGGCTTCTCATCATTAATCTCCGTCTTCTGCTAGTGTGTAATCTATATGAATGGGGATGGGTTTGTGGAATTTGTGGAAAGTATTAGGTTGAATTTCTCAAGGAAATAACTTCTTGATGTATTGTATGTCTTAATATTTGTAATAGATTATTTTTATTAATTCTTATAACTTTTGCATGACCTTCTCTGGCAAAATATTTAATTTAAATGTTTTTGATATCTCCAAAAAAGATGCTCAGCAAAATTAATTCACAATAAAGCATAAGGAATTTCATCAGCCTGACATAAACAAATTCTCTAATACTTTCTCTGCTCACACATAAAGTGGTCCATTAAAATTTGAACTAGATATTTCCTGCTCATGCTTAAAAATCTCTAACTCGTTCTCAGTGGAACACTATTCACATTTTCACAGGTTCAAAAGGCCCTGCATGTGATATGATTCTGTGTTCTTCACCAATGTAGCCTTGTTCCATTTTCCCCACATTCTATGGTCTTTGGTTGTTGAAGCATACCAAGAGATCACAGAGTTTGTGTGTTTGCTTTCTTTTAATTTTCTGTTTTCTCTCATCCTGTTTCTTCTGACCAACAAGCACAGCCAGTTGCCATCAAGTTGACTTTGACCCATGACAACCCCCATGGTTCTCACTGGCTGATTTTTTAGAAGTAAATCACCAGGCTTTTCTTCCAGGGTACCTCTGAATGATGTCAAATCCTTTCCAGACTTTTAGTAGCAGCCTAGTCCTTTAACAGTTTGGTCCACTCAAGGACTCCAGACTCCAGTCTGGACCTGCTAGACTTCTGCTTCCTTGTCAGGTTCCAGGAGTGGGATGGGACACGGGAACCTCTTCAAAACCACTTTTCTCTATGTGGCAAATATTATTTATCGCTTTAGTGCTCTTCAATATGTATGCCTCCCTTCCTTCTTGGGCATATTATTGAGACGTTTCTCAACTTCCCTACCATAAGGGTTTTGTGAATAGTTAGAAAACGTGTGAGTGGAAGTGACAGGTGTCATTTCTAGGCTAAGGCAGTGAAAAGCTCCCATATGATTCTCTTCCCTTTACTGATAGTGACCTGGCTGAGTCGGGAGAGCTAGAGGAAGTACTGTATATACTCGTGTATAAGCCGAGTTGTCCGGCACATTTTAATATGGTTTTTGTGGTAAAATTAGGTGCCTCGGCAGATATTTGGGTTGGCTTATACTCGAGTATCTATGGTAAGCACCCTGGACCCCTACACATCATAGAGGGGACAGGAATCTTTGACAGTGGTGCGCGCACAGAATATTTTGTGTGAACAAAATGTTAACATTGTGTGAAACCATTGGAATTTCCAGAGTACTTATTATACTGAGCAAATAACCATAGAATGTGGATTATATGAAGAAGATTGTAGCACCAGGATCGAAAGAAGGAGTATCAACAGTCTGCAATATGCAGAAGATGAAATTAGCTTACTAAAAGGTGGAGGGATTGAAGCATTTGTTGACGAGTATGAAGGGTTGCAGCCTTGGCGTGGATTGCAAGTCATTGTCAAGTAGAACAAGCTGCACAACTGGAGCCATAGATGCCCTCATGATAAACAGAAAAGATCGACGTTATAAAGAACTTCATATGGCGAGGACCGATTGTCAATGCTTATGGCAGCAGCATTAGGGAGATCAAAGGATGCATTGCCTTGGGTAAATCTGCTGCACAAGATCTCTTTAAAGTGTTGAGAAGCTACGAGTTTCTTTGAGCATGCAGATGGACATGAGCCTAGTCACAGTATTTTCAATTTCTCTATCAGGTGAAACAGACAATGACTAAGTTAGCCCAGAGATAAATCTATGGGCTTGAATTATGGGGCTCATGAAGGATACTGAAAAAAAAGCACAGTGGGCTCCTAAGTGAGCAAACAAATCTGTCCTAGAAGTACAGACAGAATACCGCCTAAAGGCAATGATGGCAAGACATCATCTTTTGGACCTATTGACAGGAGACACCAGTCCTTGGAGAAGGATAGCATGCTTGGTAAGGTAGGAGGACGAAAAAGGGGTGAGTCCTCAATGGGATAGACTATCACAATGGCTGCTATAAAGGGCTCAGCTGTTAGAAAGCTTTGGAGAATGGCTCAAGACTGGGCAGTTTCTCTTGTACAAAGGGTCTCAAGTACACATTTGTTAGAATTAAATATAATTTCTTTGCTTTCTCCTCTAAATCAAGTGAACATTTTAAAAAATGGGTATATAACAAATCCTTTAGGCATTTAGGTCTGTGGCCTCTATAACAGGGTATAGTGGTGATGAGCTGGGCTGTGATCTGCAAGGTCCACAGTTCGAAACCACTAGTCACTCCTACGGTGAAAGATGGAGTTTTCTACTCCTATAAACAGTTACAGTCTTGGAAACTCACAGGAGCAAGTCTCCCCTGTCCTATCGGGTCGCTATGAGTCAGCAACCACTCAACTGCAGTAAGTTTGGTTTGGTCTTTATTATAATTAATTGATATTTTCCACTGCAGTGTGAAAGCCTTTAAAGATAGCATCTAAATTAATTATCATGCTTTTGGGCCAATTAAACTTTATTTACAAAAACAGACATTGGGCCAAGTTTGGCTTAACCAGTGTAGTTGATCAAATACCCTAGACTATATATAGGGGTAAACAATATTTTTTATTTATGTCGATACAATTATCATTTTGCAGAGAGTCAAACAAATGTTTGCAATGCGATTTGTTTAAAGAATGAGTGGACAGAAAAAGGTTAGGTATACTCTTAGTAACTCCAAAATATTTAGAAACACCTCAAAACTAGAAACTCTTTGTGTAGAAAAGAAAAAAAATGAATGTAAGATTTTCAAAAAGTAGACTCTGAATCTGAGAATATATTTAGTCTCCAGCTAAACTTTTAATATGAATTATTAAAGCATGTGCAATTAAAAATCCCTAAAATCTACAGGATTAAAATGCTTTTACATAATTTATTGCCAAAACCCTGCTTTTTTTTTTATTCTTCTTGAAAACACTGACATTTCTATACAAACATTATATGTGGGTCATCTTAATTATGCTTAATTTATCATATACTAAGTGATTATATATATTATTTTAACTTGTACATGTGGCACTCTGAGAAACATCAACTCAGTTGGAAGGAAACATAACATTTTAACTTGAGGAAATGGAAATTCATAGTTATGAAGAGGTCTACTAATTCATGCAATTGACCTATTTCTGTGGAATTTCAAAATTAGTTTTTGCCATACTACTTACCTTAAATATTGTATTAAATGGTTTTGATACTTGAGCAAGAAAGCACCCAAATTCCCATGATATGAATGGAGAGATTTCAAAAGCTCATTCTGGGTGGTTTCTCAAACACCAAATGCTTTCTTGACTGACATACTAATCACAACTCCATTATGTTAATTAAGTGATCACGTTTGAATTAGCACCATTGGAACAGACACATAAGTGACTAGGAAATTTCTAAAAGATAACCACTACTCTCTTTACTGAATAATGTATATGTCAAGCAAACAGACAGCACCAAAGAATCTTTGCTCAAAGCTGGAAACATTATATAGGGTTCCCATGACTGAAAATCTTTTGGTGACCAGACAGCCTCATCGTTCTCCCCTGAAGAGGTTAGTGAATTTTAACCCCTGACTTTTAACCAGCACTTATCTGATAGCGCCTCTGGGGGCTCCCAAACAGAAATATCAGAAAACCAAAAGAAAGAACTCACTGCCACGCAGTGGATTGTGGCTCTTAGCAACCTGACAGAACTGACTAGAACGGCCCCTATGGATTTCTGAGACTTAAGTCTTTTCAGGAGTCAAAGGCTCTGTCTTTCTCCTGTGCAGCAGCTGCTCATTTGAACTGCTACACTTCCGGTAGCAGCTCCGCACGCAGCCAATACTCCATCCGAATTCCTCACCGGAATATTTTTATTGGTTTTTGTGAATGAAAATAGACATCATAGTGATTCTAATGCAATGTCTTTTAATGTATAAAGGTGTGGAATGGAAAGGCATTTACTTGAGGATTAGAACTTTTTAAAAAATAAATTGAGCTCTCATTTAAATAAATATTTGTGAGAGTAGATCAGACTCAGTTGACTACTAATGAAAAATGTGCTAGCCATCTTACCTCCTCCACTGTCGTGAGGGATAAAAGGTCATGATCATTTTCTAGATGTTATTCATTCTGAATAAATCTGCTTATCATTAGTAATAATAGATAATGGTTTCTTTCAAAATTACATGTCATTCTTAATCTTTTCCTATTTTAAAAGATTTGAAAATTCATATTATTAGGATTGTGCAGAACAAAGACATTAACAATAATTCAGATAACTCTTAAGTTTTATTTTACAGAACCTTTACTCAATACAATATCCTACTTTGTTAAAATAAAACTTTCTTCAAAGTAGTAAAGATATAAACCCTTGGTAAATAAAATCTTCAATGCTATGACTCTGGAATAACTAATTTCTACTTTTATAGTAAAAAAAAGGGTTGTTAGGTGCCATCAAACCATTCCACCTTATAATGACCCTAAACAGAAAAAAAACGTCGCTCCATCCTGTGACACACACTGTGGTCGTGCATAAGCCTGTTATACGGTCACTGTGTCAGGCCATCTCCTTGAAGGACTTCCTCTTTTGTCACTGCCCCTCCAATATGTCCTTCTCTGGGTACTGGTCTCTTCTGATAGCATGTCCAAAGTACATGAGAGTCTCACCATTCTTGCTTCTAAGGAACATTCTGACTGCAGTTCCTCCAAGACAGACCTGCTTGTTCTTTTGGCAGTCCAGTCCATTACCAGCACCAGAGTTTAAATGCATCAATTCTAAATCGGTCTTCCTTATTCAAATGAATGTAGATTAACCTAACTTTAATGCTTTGTATTAAAAAAATTGATCGCACATTCAAAACATCAATGTTCAAAGACATGCAAATATTCTATTTAAGAAGGTTAAAATAATCTGTAGCAGATAATATGTAGGAGGTTTGCTGGTCAAGGTGTTTATTGATGGGTGACTAATTAGTCTCCTGTGCCTCTGTTTACCTTGCAGCTAAAAGCATTGTGAGATAACTCAGTTATTTGTGACCCCTTTATGACTCTCTGTAACCCTGCATGTCATTGTGCTTATCTTAGAATATAGTGCTGTTATTAGTCAAGTGTTTAGACAGTATGCCTAGTTAAGTAATGTTTACATAGCTAAAAGGTTCAAAATGTTTTTTTAATTTAGTGCTTTAAGATTTACATTGTAATCATTCCCTTGTAAGAAGAGTATAAAAACCAAGCTTTGAATTTACTCGGTACTTCCGTCCATCAGATTTTAGTCCTCCCGATCCCGTGCTTTGTGTGTCTCTTTCTTTTCCTTTCATCGGCACACCTCAGTTCGGACCCAGCTTGATGCGGGATAGCTGGTCTAATCCCCCGCAATAATATAGAGAAAAATCACAGTAAAACTGCACTGGCAATACATTAGAATTTGTGCCATAACATTTGGGATGTGGAAGAACCTTTTACAATCACCTGTTGGGATTGCATCATTAAAAATAAAGTTTAGAGAAATTAAATGGACCGGATTAATAGGGGCACATCACAAATCAGACGAAAGGAGAAAAATATATCAGACAACTCAGAGTTGAATTCCAGGCAACCCCAGAAACTTGTTAATTGCTTAAATTTCTCCATGCCCTTTTCTGTACAGATGACGAGTCTTGCATATAAGTCCATTTTAGGATGCATATTAGGTTTACATATTCATAGTGAGTTGTTGGAATAAGGATTATTTTTAAATACACCAAAACAAGACTTAGTATTTCATATGTGCTCAACAAAAGAGTGTAATTGTTTTTGTTATATTATCATTCTCATAATTATAATTTCATATTCATTGATGGTTTACTGTCCAATATAATGCTAATTAAACAAAACAAACAACAACAAAAGACAACCCCGGCCATAGGGAACCTCCCACAGGTTTCTGCGGATGTGAATCTTTATTTTCTCCAGCACAACTGCTGGTGAGAGTGAACAGCTGATTTTGTTAACTGTCCAATGGTTATCACACCACACCAGGCGAGCACTTTATCTTTCCAAGATTCGAACTCCTAACCATCAGTGCTCTGATGGTTCCAGAACAGTTACAATGTGAGCTGCAAGCTGCAGGTCGTCAGTTGGAAACCTGCCACCACTTCACAGGAGATGATGTGACTTCTTCTCCCAGAAAGAGTTTAGGGAATTCACAAGGGCAGTTCTACCCTGTCCTACAGGGTTGCTATGAGTTGGCCTCAACTAGATGGCAGGAATTTTGGGGTGCTGTGTGTGTGGAATAGCTGCACTTTAAAGAATTTAAGGTGCTGTGAACTAAAAGGCTGGAACAATGTTTATGGAGGGAAATGAAGTCAGTCTGTTGAGGATCAGTAAGATTGAAAAACTAGAGTGGAGGCATCCCAGTAGTTGTCAAAAAGCAAGTTAAATTCTTCGAAATTCTAGAAAAAATGCTTCAAGACAAAAAATTATGGTCCATATAGATTATTTTCTCCTTATCTAGAGGGGAGAAAGATATGTCAGGCTGAAATATGCAATGCTGGTATATTTGAGTATAAAGCAGAACAAACAAGAAAGCATATGCTTAATGGAGTAACAATATTCAATGGAGTAAAATGATGAACTATCTCTAAAATTAGTCTGTCCGTTGCTGCAACATGGTGTGAAGTGCGGGTAAAAGTTTCAAGCAGATCATTATAATCTATCGCTATGGCGTACTTTCCATGCTTTAGAGACCAGGTAGGACAGAGTCTAACTGTCCGTAAGGTGCTCTCGCATGTAGATCTTCAGGAAGCAGACTCCCTGGCTTTCTCCCCAGCGCAGTTGAAGGATTTGAACAGCCTTTTTATCAGCAGTCTAATGGGTAATCCACTGAGTACCAATGCTCAGTGAGAAGTGTTTTAAGGGTGTTCAAAAACCTTATTGCTTGTTTTTAGATAATTTTAGCACATTGTCAAATATGGAGAGATATATGGAGAGATTTAGGAGTCCTGGTGGTGTAGTGGTTACCGGTTGGGATGTGATCCACATGGTCAGCAGTTCGCATCCACCAACTATGCTGAGGGAGAAAGACTGAGCTTTCTGCTTCCACAGACACTGTTAGTATTTACTTGAAGGCAGTGAGTTTGTTTGGAGTTTGAGTATACTGAGATATTGAGATGTTTTTTCTTAAGTTTTGAGACATTTTATTGCAGTGGAGGGGAATAAGCTCGTGTACATTACATAATTGCAAATGCATGTATTCTTTTTCCCAATTTTTGAATGAAACCTCAAATTTTAGAAAATGTTCAAAAACAGCCTTAAATTTTGGCCACACATAAACTATACTCCATGTTCTTTTGAGAGCAATCTGCTCAAGGAGGATTATTGGACATTTTGGTTGGGACTGAACTTGAACCAGGTTCCAAGGATGAAAGCCCACAAACTAATCTGCTGAACTACCATGTCCCACCACTGTGCTGGTTTAGAGAAATCCTATTAACTGGGCGATTGAAGGGAAGGAAGATAAGATAGCGAGGTGTTGAAATTCAAGCTTCAGTAGTTTTAACAGAAAAGATACTTTTGAACTAGATAGGAACTAAATGCCACACACGTACTATTTGTGTGTGCGCACATGCAATGGTAGATATTAAGTTGAATTTTTGACATCACCTTTTATGCCTCCACTTCATGGCATAGAAAATGATCAATGTATTTACCGATGAAATATATATTGAACTTGAGATAAATATTCATTTCAGAATCCATTTTCTTATTAGTCTTCCAAGTGTACAACAGAATATAGTACTCAAACTAATCTTCTATCTGCAACACTAGCCACCTTCCAAGTGGGAAGAGTTATTAAAATAAGATTTCTTAATTCTGTCATTCCCTATCAGTTAGTTTTTCTTTTCTCATTCTATGAAATTTACCACACATCGTATTTTCAGGTAGTAATTCCAGTACAACCTGAACACACCACGAGAACTGCTTTAATTTAAAATAATACATTCTGAGTTTGTATTTGCAAATGAACTAGGGAATAAGATACTCACAAGTAGAACTGGCTGTGTCCCTTCAGGATATGATTGTACAATGTTAAGAAAATTCCTGAACCACATTCTCTTATCCAGAAAATGAAGAAGATGAATTGAAATTGGTGATATATATCATTCTGGAGCTGCATGGTGTTAAATGTCTTGTCAATGAGAAACCATAAGTAAATACAACTGCCAGATTTAAGGCGGTAAATTTTCCTAAAGGAGCAGAAAGTACTCTGATTTCAAATGTCAGGAACTTAGCAGGAGAGTGAATTCTGTCTCTAAATTGCGGGTAGGGTATGGGGATGCCTCAATTGCATCTGATCAAACCACATGATGCTTGCACTCAAGTCTAGAATTAAAATGTGCTTATTTATTTGTTTATTTAAGTTATTAATGTCTACACATAATTCCTCTTGTCATCAGATTAGAATTCTAGTCATTGGATGTTGCTGGACAGGACCTCATTTCTGAGCCTCTATTTATTATTTGTGAAATATGTTTACTGGCATCTACTCTTCACATAGATGTGTTGTAAAGAGCCTCTGAGTTAAAAGTTCTTTCTCTTTTATAAGGCACTCATGATGGTAAATGAGAGTTAAATAATCATTACAAATTAAGTAATTACTGACAAAGAAGCTTCGACATATTCTAATCACAGATTTCCAAAATTCATTTAATTTAAAGGAAACTATTTAGAATGGACAAAGTTAGTGTGTTCCCACAAAAAAATTATTTCAGAATTTTATGAATTAAACCTTTGTCTTAAGACTATTTTTATTTTTTCTAAAGTGTAGATCCTTAGAAATATGATTTTGGAGTTTTGCGACTAGAAGCCAACTAATTCTATTTAGTGACAGAAAAAAATATATATGTGAATAAAAATATACCCTCAAATGAATACCAAATATTCTCTAGATCTTATAGCTAACATATTGTCATAGCAAAGTATGGAACCATTAGAAATTATTCAGAATGATTAATGTCTCCTTGAGAAGACAGTGAAAGTGAAACTTTGTGTACTGCCCTTAAGAAGGCCTATTTCAGTGGGTTCTCACCCATAGCAATCTTACGTACAACACAACAAACACTGCATATTCCTGCACCATGCTCACAATTGTTCCCATGTGTGAGACTGTTGTTACAGACACTGTGAGACTCCATTCCTTGAGGAGATGCAGTTTTTGCTGTTCCTCCTCTTTCCCAAGTATGATTGATGTCCTTCTCCTAGCACTGGTCTCCTGGCAACATGCCCAAATGTATAAGATGAACTCTTGCCAATCCTGTCTCTAAGGAGCACTCTAATCATATTTCTTCCAAGACAGATTGGTTGGTCATTTTAGCAGTCCATGATAGCGTTCAATATTCTTATGCAGCACCACAATGCAAATGCATCAGTTCTTCTTCCGTCTTCTCTGTTCAGTGTCTAACTCGCACTCATAGCAGGCTATTCACAGACCATGGCTTAGGCCCAAAGCACCTTAGTCCACAGAGTGAAATCCTTGATTTTTCAATATTTCAAAGAGGTCCTGTGCAGCAGATTTACCTAATGCAATACGTATCTTGATCTAACTAAGGCTTCTATGAGCACTGATTGTGAATCCAAGCAAGACAAAACCCATAGTAACTTTAACCTTTCCTCCATTTATCATGATGTTAACTGCTGGTTCAGGTGTGAGGATTTGGCTCTTCTTTTCATTGAGTTGTCTAATTGATACCTTAGCCTGCAATCTTTGTTCTTCATCAGTAAATGCACCAAGTCTTTACTTTCAGCAAGCAAGGTTGTGTCATCTACACATAGCAGGTCGTTAATCAGACTTCCTCCAATCCTGATGCTCCATCTGTCTACATATAATATAACTTCTCTGATTATTTGCTCAGTATACAGATTAAGTATTATGAGAGGATACAGCCTGGCCGTACTCCTTTTCTGATTTTAAACTAATGCATTATTATTTTGTTCATTTCACAAAACTGATTCTTGATCCATATAAAAGTTCTTCATGAGCATAATGGAGTATTCTGGAATTCCAGCTTTCTCAAGGTTTCCCAGAGTTTTTGATCCACACAGTCAACTAGTTTGTGTAGTAAATGAAATACATTTAAACACAGTTCTGGTATTCTCTGCATTCATCCAACTTCCCTCTGACATTAGCAAGGCTCTGCCTTGTTCTCTGATCTCTTCTAAACACAGCCTGGACCTCTGCTTACCTCCATGTCAAGGTACAACTGTACCAATGGCACAATGATCTTCAGCAAACATTTGCTTGCATATGATATTGATGGTATCGCTCCAAATTATGAGCAAACAATTTCTGTTGGGTTGTCATTTGTTCTGGAATAGGTACAAATATGGATTACTTCCAGTTGGTTAAATAATTCTCTTAGAAATTTTCTGACATAGGTGAACAATTGTTTCCAGTGCTTTATAAACGTGTTGAACTATTTAAATTGTTATTACATCAATGATTGGAGCCTTGTTTCAGGCTAGTGCTTTCAGTGCAGTTTGAATTTCTTCATTCAGCAAAATTGGATATTTCCACGTGTTACCTCCTGAAATGGTGGACTGTTGAGAAATTATTTTTGACACAGTAACTCTGTATAATCTTACCACATTTGGATGGGCAGATATAATTCAATATTTTGTCCATGGAATTTTTCAATAATACAATTTGAGGCTTCAAATCTCTTTCTTGAGTCTTTTCAGTTTAAGATATGCATGAAATATGGAGTCTCTGAGATGTGCAAACGGCTAAAGTGCTTGGCTGCTATCCGATGAGAATATTGAAGACTCTCTTAAATTATTGAGTTCACCTAAAAGCATCTTGAAAGAAAGGTGCTTTCACAGGGTATCTACTTGGAAAATGACGGCCATTAAAAACCCTAAAAAGCATATTTTTACTCTGACCCACATGAAGTTACCGTGTGTTCGCAATGACGCACAGACACATTATTCTGCACACTTAGCCGCCCTGCATCTAGGTCTCCCTAGGGATTGTGTATCTGAAGAGAATGTCAAATTAAGAACAGAAAAAAAAATAAAAATAAAACAATGAAAACATTGTTGTAGAAACACATGGAAAGACCTTCTAGGAGAAAAAGCCTTATCCATACTCACTGCTTTATTTTTAAGGTAGAGAGCTCATCTTTTAAAAATTACAGTCAACAGATCCAGCCCAATTAAACATAGTTTTCCTCAATCCCAAAGTGCAGGGATGGGGCTTTGGCCCCGTCTGCGTGCTCCTCCTTGCAGCGCAGAACGTACAGATGGCTTTTCATCCAGTGTCTCTGAGTAGCCACTCAAGCTAGTCCCTGACCAGCACCTGGAGCCCTTCTTCTCAGTGAGGGGGTTCTCCTTCATGTGGCCTTCTGATCTCTTCACATGTCACTTTCAAAAGTACACTTTCCACTTTTCAGAGAAAAAAAAGATTTTATTCGCACCTAACAATCTTCATTGTACTAGGGGTTCTGACATGTTATCAGTCACGGTTCTCAGTTTCTACCCAGGATGCTAACGGATGCCTGAGAACCCAGGACGGAAAGCCCCTGGTTAACAGGTCATTTAATGAAAGTGATGACCATGAATACCATACGATGACACATGTGTAGCGTAGCTTGCTCATATTAGGAATCCACTTCTTTTCCTGATAGGATTAATTTTTCTTCTGGTCTTAAAACAGAATTTTCAAGACTATACTATGAAAAAATATTTTGAATCAAAAAAACTATTCAATGAAAAGTAAATATGAAAACTAACACATTTCTTAAAAAAAAGAACCCAAAGCAATCCTGATAAGCATAATAAAGGCTCTCTCAAATTGAGTAAAGAAACTCACTAGCCTTATTTTTGTATTTCTCAAATCATCTGATTATGTGATACTTTTCTCTAATGAAATTAGTGATACCTCCCATAACACCACTGTGGAATTAAGAGTTTTATTTTGAAAAAGACAGTAGAATTGCTATATTGGCATTTTCGATCTACTCTTTTCATTCAGTGGGAAGTGTTTCCTCTCTATGGCATTTATTGTCTTCAGACTAAAAACCAACTCCTTGCCTCCGCATGGACGACTCGTTGCTCCACTCTACATGCAGAGAGGAACAGGACTCCACAGCACTTTCAGCTGTTGTGACCTTTAGCAAGTACATCACATGTCTTTCTTACCAGGGTTTTCTGGGCAGATCCCAACGGACAATCTGCAGTCAACTTACTAAGTGCTGCATGGCTTGTGCTACCCAGAAAGCCCTCTTCCCGCCATTCTTTCTGGAGTTGGGTGCTGTGGAGTCATAGATGACTCGTGACTCTACATGACAATATGGTTTTCTTAGCTGTAATCTTTAAGCAGATGATCAAGAGTGTGCCAGTGGTCACTGGTGCTGTCAATTTATTTAACTGTTGCATCTCCAGGTTTCCATTACTCCATTCCAAACACACACACACACACACACACACACACACACACACACACACACACACAATGTTCCATGTCTGATATCAATATGTTTTCCTAGCCTTATCTTCCATGTCTCCCCATTAATGGGCGATTGTCTCAAAATGCATTGCTGGTCGGCTTTTGCACACAAAGTGGAGTGTGCGCATGCCAGTCTTCCTCAGTGAAGGTCCCTCCCCCACGCCTTGTGAACATTGTCTGAGTAAGCATGTATTCTTCTCGTGTCACCACCGCGACCGAGATGTGCCTTCTTTCCACTCTGTTGTGCTCACTGTGGCTGACATTTTCATGTGCTCATCTTTTCACAGCACTTACAATTAGTATTGAAAGGACCTTTATAATGTCTCTTCGCAATTAAAACTAAGATATGGGGTTAGGCGGTTATTTTCTAGGGAGACACATGAGTAAGTCACCTGGCATGTTTTAAAATATTAATATAGGTGACAATTAAATAGGCAAATATTCAAGAAATTGTAGGTTTTAAATATGGTCAGTGCATCTTTTATATTAATTAAATACTATAAAAAAGATTTTTTATTTTTCTATTTTTTATTTTATCAATATGTTAGCTTCTGAATTTTTTTTGTCCTGATGGAGGTTTCAATCTCAGATATTCCAGTTTTATTCTAAAACATGAACAACTTAATAAACATCCCAATAGCTTGCCATGTCCCCCGCCCACTTCCATTCCCTCCATCCCAGTTTTTCTTCCTCTTGTAGGATATTATTTCTCCTTCATCCAAGTTACCACTGACTACCCTCTTGCCTATTGCCATTACTTTTTGAATTTCTTGAAGGAGGACTTTTAGTCACCTTTTCTCCAATAGGTCTTAGAACAATGATATCCATGAATAATTGAATGAGCAAATAAATAGGCAGCCCTTTTTCTGAATACAGTTTTAGGTTGTAAAAAGAAGTACATATTTCAGGTAGAAGTAGCCTTAATCATTTGACTATAATTAGAGCAATCCAAAGACTTATACGGAGGATGACAAGAGAATGCTCAGACTGATTAAGAATTCTGAAGAGCGCTTTAGGGCTTGGCACCATTTCCGTAATGTAGTTCACCGAAAGGCTCAGCAAATACCTGCACCCATACGTCTTCTATTTGTTTCCTCACACTTAAGCCACATACCCTAAGGCTAATAAACAATAGACACATCCCTCCAGAACAGTAAATGTATAAAATGGACTCAAATATTATTACTAAACACTAAGGACCAGCTTTGCATAACTTACAGCTCGTTTGAATTCCTTGCCCTTGAGAATACTGTTTTTGAAAAGGGGTAGAGAGTTAGGAGAGACCAAAAACATAGAAAATTCATGAATCCTATTAAACTCCCTTCCTTTGAAGTACAAATTAAATGCCTACTATGATCCAGAAAATATACACCTAGGCCAAATGAAAATGTGGGAAAAACAACGTGTCTCTCTTCATGACCACAATGTGAATTCACACAGTTCTCTCTGTACTGATAGCTTTCTGTGCACATGAGTATTGAGTTCTTGTATAAGTCAATGAGACAGACTTCATTACAATCCTATAGCATAATGAGTAAAAGACTCAAAGATTACTCAAATAATAATCGTTCATGTATTTGCTTTTCTCATCTAAATTTGAAAATTCAGGAGGGTAAGATTCAGATCTGATACTTCTTTGATTCTTCCTCTATATCCAATGTAATGATGAAAATTTGGTAGGGTGTCATCTCTGGAAATATTCCTATTATGGGGTATGATCCCCTTAGTTAACTTCACCTAAGATAATATAAGACATTAAAAATTAATGAATACAAAATATTAAATTGCCTACAAGATATATTATGCATATATTTGTTTTAAGACTGTCAAGTTAATTTATATGAGTTAAATATTCATCCTCAACAATAAAGGTGTTAACAATCAAAGAAGTCACTTTGAAAACTGAAGTATGCCTGGCCCAAGATAAGGTACTTTCAAAAATTTCATATGCATTCCAAAGAGAATGAGTAAGAAAGACTGGAGAAAATGATTCCTTTGAATGATGGTGTTGGTAAGGGATATAAAACACACCATTGGTTTCCAGAAGAATGACCACGTCTGTGTTGGACAAAGTATAGCCAGAGCACTCCTGAGAAGCAAGCCTGCTGACATTGTGTCTTGTGTACTTTGGCCATGTCTGCTGGAGGCTTTACTCTCTAAAAGATATTCTGTTTATCACACAAGGGGAGGAATTGGCCCAGTGGCTGTAACAAGGAGCTGCAGTAAAGACTATGAGAACGGGGCAGTGTTTCCTTCAAGTGTGTCTGTGGTTCTCTGAATCAACCTACAAAGAGAGGTCCAAGGCCAAGAACAGTGTTCAAAGTACCAGGAAACCAATCACTTCAAATACACTTGTTACACACTTTCATAATAAGATGCACCTGTCCTTCCTAACACCATTCTTAACTGATGGTGAGGTCTGACATTAATTCCTCAACAGCTTTCTCACAACTCAATGAAATGTAAGTTCCATGTTGTAAAGAAATCATTTTATTTTAGCATTCTATCCTAAAATCTAGTGAAGTTTCTGATACAATGAATGTTTATTGAATAAATGACAATGACTTAAAAAATAACATAAATATTATTGATGACATCTGTTTGGTATGATCTAGGGTTAGCATGTCGTAGATACTTAATAACTAATTTGATAGATGACTATAAAACCCCAAACAACCTAATTTAGTGTAATACTGAAAGAATATGCATATACTTTATGTTTTATAACATTTATATGTACATATATAGATATTTATCTATATATGTATGCATATACTTCCAATATATATACATATATAACGTATATTTTTCTTTCATGGGGAAATGTCATTTCTTATATCACATAATGAAAGTTTTCTTCTGTTCTTTTTGCAGAAGATGGAGTAAATCTAGCAACTCATCTTTGCTAGAAAATATATCAATATCGGTTTACTGCTCCTAACTCCAGACAGAAAAAAAATAAGATAGACAATAAGACAAGGGGACCTTAGCTGCTGAAAGTAATTGGAATCTAAATTGTAGCATTCTCGAGAGGCCTTACTGGAGCACACTGCTTCTTCCCCGGACCATGCTGTGCCTCCCTTGGAATCCCGACAGAAGCCTTTTATTGCTCATTAAATATTTTTTTAAATGTGAATCTGCTCTTGGCATTTCTATTTTATAGTTTTTTCTTACAAACCTCCCCATGTTGCAGACCTCCTTCCCCAGGATGCGTAATTTAAAAGAAATTATGTAAGCTTATTTCTTCGATTAAGAAAGCTTTAATGCACAAACACACAAAGGATATGACCAGGGTAGCTCAAATAGCTAATGAATCTCGCAGTTTTAAACTCATTCCTAATAAAAAAACAGGCCCCACAAATCACTACAGAAATGTTTTATTGTACCTCAAGAGCCATAATTGTCACACATTTACAATTAATTCATAACCACTGACTGCAGGGTGCTTGCTCTAGTTAATTCTCTATAGAATGGTGATAGTGATGCTATGGAGAAGGGACACAACACAATCATCTGTCACTTGAAATGCTGATTTGGGAAGCCTCCCACACGAATCAAATTCTGAGATGTAGCTATGTGAAGCCTTAAAGCATAATTTCCCCTCAACACTTAGTGGTGAGCAAAATGTCAGTCACAGGTATCCAGCTCCTGACCTGGCGCAATGTGCTCCTGCCTGTTACTCCCTAATAATAAACAGAAAGCATACAATTGGCTGGTCATAAGGGTTTTGTGCCAAATCATATGGTACCAAACAGACTTTCAGACAAAAGACCTTCAGCAACATGAACACTGAGAAAACTGTCATGTCGAGACTGATTTTAGTAAATCATACTTGCATATGATATGAAGTCAAATGACTTAGACTCGTAAATGACCAGTAATAAGCATGTTCAATATATTCACGATACTTTTGCTAATCCAGAAGCTTGATGTAATTGTGGTATTAAAATGCATTTAAAGATTAAAATGTATTACATCTTTAAATTAAAGGTTCAATACAACCGAAATTAACCTAAACATGTAGACCCTAAATATGTCCATAACTGGTACAAGCCTACATAGTTCATTCTTGTGAATTTTAGATTTCCTTTTTAATTAAGTTATGGGTGTTTGATATGGGTTCTTGGTTTGGGTTCAAATGTTTAGGTTTTTTGTTTGTTTTCCTATTTTTTCATTTTAAGAAATAATTTGTAAAGTTTGATTATTTAGCCAATCTAACACAGTCCCAAAGTGAAAGAATTAGAATAATGAGCTGCGACTTGAACGATTGGGCCCTTTGTGTCTCGGCCCTTAAGAGCTAAGTCTCCTACAATTGCTCCGACATATAAACAGCAGAAACCCGTGTACAGTATGACATAATACCCCTGCCCCATGTGTTTGCTCCTTCCCTGAATACCACACCATTTAAAAAATCTTTTAGGATGTGTCCCTGCAGGCCCCTCCCCGCACTCCCCACCCCATCAGCCACTTTTCCTTACACGTTGTTGCAAAAAATCTTCTCCATCTGTTATTCAAAATATGATCCCTCATCCCCTGGGTTTGCAATTTTAACCATGCAAGCCTTTTAAGTTCAAAAGCAGAATCAAAATGCATGTATATTCTATATTACAATAAATGTGAATATCAAAAGATTCTCCCAGAGTTGGGTGACTGCTGGCATTTGTAAAAAGCCAGAGAATGCTGGAATTGTAAAAGGCAGAAATGTAGTCTTCAACTGACTCTGGATGGAGCGAGAGAAAAGGGGGAAAAAATGTTACTGCAACGCTTTCTATTTCTTTAAAATATATATTTATCTATTTTATAAGACCTAACATAGTCACAAATCATATTTCTTGAAACAATTGGAAAAGTTCTATTTATGTATCTATTTACCTATTTTCATAACATTGTAAACACATGGATGTTATGAAAATTAGAATCTTGACATAAACTTAATTGTTTCCATCTTATTTCCATTTCATAATTTCATACCCCTGCTGGCCTCAACCTAAGGTATCAAAGACCTTGAATTTCATATTGATTTTTCTTTATGTGTGTTTGCGTGTGTATGTGGTAGATAAACACATTATTTCTTCAAAAAGTAGAGAGGTTTATCTTACTTGTTTTTCATTGTGTAAAAAGGCATAGCACTATATGCAATGTTTTACCTTATTTGTATTACTCAATATAATAACTCTCTATATAATGCAAGAAGCAATAAACAGTTTGTTTTTATTATGAGATGTTCTATTGTTGTTAATCTTTGTTTATATTTTTTCAAACAAAAATATACTACATTGTCAGTGGTTTGTCTTTTTTGTAGGCCCAGGTAATATCAATAAAGAATAACATAGTAAAACTAATCAGTTTTGGTTCTTTTTAGAACTCTTTCAAATGAGTGAAATTGTAAGTGAATTAGTCTAAACTTCCTTTAAGACTCTAAGGCATTCCTATTTGCTAAATGATAAATTTTCTACTTTACTCCTAATAAAGCCATTGACATCCTTTGAAGGCCAACACTTTCAAGAAGAGTTCTACTACATTTCAATACCTGAGCTTTGTTTGTGGAGAGTTTGGTTGTGCCTCCCTTATGTCCAAGCATGTCTGGTGTATGCCCATGAATCCACCTGAGGGGGTATAAAGTCATCCCAATATTATAAAAACAGGTTTTGTAAGAAGAAAATACGTGACAGGTTTTTATGTAGCTTATTTTGTAGAGAAGCTACTGTTGGTAGTTGTATCACACATGTGACTGTGAATTACTGCTCTGTAAAGGTGAGAAATAAACTACTAGTATAGTCTCCCACCAATATTTAGATGTAATCAGTATAGTCAGAGAAATGCGTAGTCCAAGGAGAAGGGAAGGAGCAGTATTCAAGGACAAGAGCATATTTGCATGAATAAGCACATATTTTCATCCTTATCCCCATGTTCCGCTTTCCTTGAACTTAAGGAGTTTGTTGGATATTCTTCTAGATGATATACAAATTTTGTTGTATAATATCAATCAGTGACTTACAAGGGAGTACCCTCCAAAAAACAGAACTGTGCTGAGCTGAGCAGAGCTTTGTTGGCATTTTTCCCGCTAGGCACATGCAAAGCAACTTGCTCTGAGTCAGTGCACACAATGGCATCACCTGGAAAGGTTTTCTCCGGTCAGAGTGAATTATTTCACAAAAGTATGTGTTAGGGTTCTCTAGAGAGACAAAACCAGAGTGCTAATAATTATATATATTTATACAGATAGATAGATAGATAACACAAGAAATAAACAGTTAAATTATAAATCAGTACAAATGGCTCAGTGCAACTCACTCCCATGAGAGAGTTGTGAGCACTGGCAGTCCTTCAAGTCTTCAGGGCCACCAGGTAGTCCTCTGCAGAGCAATTTAGGCTTTCCAGGCACAGGCAGCAAACAGCAAACAGCAAGTCAAGTCACCAACAGTCAGCCAGGTCACCAACAGTGAGTCAGGTCATCAACAGTCAGTCCCCAGCTCAAGAGAGGTAAATTCCAATGATGTGGCGAAGCAGGTCTTGAAGGAACCTCAAATTACAGCGACACATTTCACAGTTTAGGTGTCCCACAGGTAGTGTAGCTTGAAAATTGAGGTACAGAACAAGCAAGGCAGCCGCACACTGGTCCCATGATCAAAGAGCAAGAGACAAGAGAGGCAAGGCTGACTGAGCCCTTTATCTCTCTGCCCTTCAATTAATCCCACATGTGTTTATCAGCACAATAAACTAACAACCTCAAGTAATTTCACTCAAACCTCAATTTTGTGATGGTAGAAGACTGTGAGGCTGTGAAATTTTGTTTCCTGTTTAGGAAAAATGTCTCACATATTGTTGGGATGCTGAACACAGCTTAAAAGGACAGGATTATGGGAAAAACTCAAGTATATGAGTAGTTTTCTTGTTTCAAAAGGGTGAAATGCAGTTGTGTCGGGAGGATGAGCATCGTAGAGTGCCAATTTAATAAAAGAAAGTATTCATGCATTGAGGGAGTGCTTGAGTAGAGGCCCATGGTCCTTCGCCACCTTAATACTAAACCTATAAATATAGACACATAGATCTATTTCCCCATCCTCCTATATATATTTGAAGCCAAAGTAGGTGAAAAAGTAATTGTGGTGAAGAAAGCTGATGGTGCCCAGCTATCAAAAGAGATAGTGTCTGGGGTCTTAAAGGTTTGAAGATAAACAAGCGGCCATCTAGCATAGAAGCAAAAAAGCCCACATGGAAGAACACACCAGCCTGTGTGATCACGTGGTCCCGAAGGGATCAGTTATCAGGCATCAAAGAACAAAAAATTATATCATTGACTGCACACCTCCATGATAAGATTGCCGAAGACAAACGGGTGCATAAGGAAATGTGGTAAAGAAAGCTGATGGTGCCCCGCTATCAAAAGAGATAATCTGGGGTCTTAAAGGCTTGAAGGTGAACAAGCGGCCATGTAGCTCAGAAGCAACAAAGCCCACATGGAAGAAGCACACCAGCCTGTGCGATCACGAGGTGAAAAGGGACCAGGTATAAGGCATCATGCAATATATATATATCATACACACACATATATACTATATATACCATAGTGAATGAAGGGGGAAGTGCAGAGTGGAGACCCAAAGCCCATTTGTCGGCCACTGGAGATCCCCTCACAGAGGGGTTTAGGAGAGGAGATGGGTCAGTCAGGGTGCGATGTAGTACTGATGAAGAATACAGCTATCCCCCAGATCCTGGATGCTTCCTCCCCCCAACTATCATGATCCGAATTCTACCTTGAAGGACTGGATAGGGCAGAGGTTGTACACTGGTGCATATGGGAGCTGGAGGCACAGGGAATCCAGAGTGGATGATACCTTCAGGACCAAGGGTGTGAGGGGCGATATTGGGATAGTAGAGGGTGAGTGGGTTGGAAAGGGGGAACCGATTATAAGGATTCACATGTGACCTCCTCCCCGGGAGACGGACGGCAGAGAAGGTGGGGAAGGGAGACTCTGGATACAGCAAGATATAACAAAATAACAATCTATAAATTATCAAGGGCTCATGAGGGAGGGGGGAGCGGGAAGGGATGGGGGAAAAAAAGAGGACCTGATGCAAAGGGCTTAAGTGGAGAGCAAATGCTTTGAAAATGATTAGGGCAAAGAATGTATGGATGTGCTTTATACAATTGATGTATGTATATGTATGGATTGTGATAAGAGTTGCATGAGCCCCTCATAAAATGTAAAAAAAAGGGTAAAATGCTGATTGATGAGAAACCTTATTCTGCACATCTCTCAACTTCCTGAACGCATGAAAATGTCTACTCCTAGTGCATTTGGAGCGCTTATATGCATGTGAACATTGAAGATTTAATAGGTAAGATTTAAGAATTGATATATTTGAATTACAGTGTTGTTAAAAGATATTGAACACACCACAGACTGCCAGAAGAACAGCAAATATGACTTGGAAGAAGTACATCCAGACCGCTGCTTGCAAGAATTACATCCTTGCCCCTTGGAAGCAAAGATGGAATGACTTCACAGCTGTGTTGCATTTGTTTCCCAGATATGTGCATGGCTGGTACTCATTTCACAGAGGCCATTCCTCAAATGCCATCTCATAAGTGATGTCCTGCCCAAACTTTATATGGTAGCATCGTCTTATGGCCATTTCTGCTGCTTTCCATTCATTTGCCCAATTTTACTCTACCCATTGCACTTAACATGTGTTATCAAAAATTGTCCATCCTTGCATTTTTGTTCCCTATTTTTACCAAATTGTAAACTTCGTGGAAGACAAAAGCTCCATTGTCTTGAACAATGCTGTGCATATTGTACCTATTCAATGAATATTTCATTTTTTGAGTTTAACATTGACTTATTATTATTAACCAGATTTATCTAGAGTAGGTCCTTCCATTAAAACCATAACCATTTTAACATATGGTAAAAGTGATTAATTGAATGATTTGCAGAAATTTTTCCATGGTATAAAATGTTAAATAATCTTTAACAAAACAGTGAAAAGTACATCAATCCACCTGAAAAATTCAAAACACCCACTGAAATGACTCTTAATTAAAACAAAAAATCACAGATATTTTAGACTATTTAGAAATAATAGGAGGACTCTCTACATGGTACAAATGCTTAAGCATTTGACTACCAGCCAAAAGATTATTGGTTCAAATCTACATACAAACTCATGAGAAGGTAAACTTAGAGATCTGTTTGCAGGGTCACAACCTGAAAGATCCTCTGGTGCGGTTGTCTTCTCTAAATGTGAGATCATTTGGTATTAGAATTAGGTTAATGGCAACTACCAAAAAACAAAGACGTAAAACAATAAAAAGCACTCCATGAATTGCTGCTCTTGCAGAATGCAGAAGTCTATCTAGAATCTTAAATGTCAACAAGGGAAAATATTAAGATTTTTCTAACAAAATAAAAACCAAATTACTGAAAAATTATGTAAAAAGTAAGAGAGAAAAGAACCAACAAAATATAAAAGAATTATGAAATTCAAATAAAATTTATCAAAATATAAATTACAGGAAAGAATTGATCAACAAAAACCAAATTTTTATTCTCTGAGGTTACCAAAGTTATCTGAGAATGAAAAATATATAACTAGAGAAATTTCTGAAAAAGCATGTTATATAACTTGAGAAATAAGTGATATGAGGAATATTATAGGACCTAAAATCATTTAGGAATGATATTCATCTGTATTTAAATGTAGTTATTGTTTGTCCATCCTTTTTATGGATACAGAGAAAACAGAGTCAGTGAGCAACTAGGAAGTTATTGCCGAGTATCTGAGAGAATGGACCTGCTGCTTACAGAAAATGTCTGCTCTGAGGTGAAATAGAGGAACTAGGTAAAAGTGCGTGATTGATTGGGTGAAGAGGTTAAAGAGAAATATAGCATTCTCTTGCTACACTTTCTCTGAAAGCTTACACTAATTATGATTTAGAGGGGTAAAGGTAAGGACCAGTAATTTATTTTCAATTAAAGAAAATGAGCAACACCTCCATTCACGTGAATATTTCAATTACTCCAATTCATTAAGCTTTGAAAATGGAAGGAGACCTGATGAGATTTATTCTTTTCAAAATTTTAAAATGGTACTTTTCTTTTGAGTGTTTTAAATTTTGCCTGATAGTCTCTGGCTGGAATAACTTCCCAGAGCAGTTCAGAAGGCAGGTGCATGGGGAGTTCATTGATTTAATTAATAAAATTAATATTGAAGTCACCTTTGAAACAAAGGTGAAGTACTTGACAGGTTATTTGAATTACTTCTTGCAAGTCCCGGTGTGAAAAGTAAACCTTCAGAAGAGCATGAGAATTGAGTTTCAGAGATTTGGACTGAAATTTCTAACGAGAAATTTTATAAAGAAAGCAAAAAACATGATCCTAGAACTACCAGGAACAATGTTGACTTCCAAGACATTGCACACTTTTAAATTTCCTCCATAATTGACTTCTCTTTGCTAGTCTATTGGCTTCTTCCTTCTTTATCATGTCCCCAGAATCTAAAATCCTGCAAACTCCAGAATTCATTCATAGAATCTCATCTCCTTTCTGTTTTCACATACTCACTCCCTTGGATTCCACCATCCATCCAGGCTCATGGATTTGTATATTCTATATAATGATAGCATAGCATCCACACTGATAATTCCAGCCAAATTGACCTTAAATTTCAGAATCCAGAAACAAATGCCTCTACTTGACTTATCCTGTATGAAATACAGTTGTGATTTCAAGCACATCTTATCCAGCACTGAAACTTCTTCCTCTTGTGGCATTTTTCATTTCAGTAAATGGAAATGTCGGCTTCTAGGTCACCCACCTCGGAGCCATCCTTGATTCCTTACTTGCTCACTCACCCCATCTATCCCTTAGCAAACATTGTTGTTTTCTATCTTCAAAATAGACATCTTTGCAAGTCGATTGTTGCCCTTCTGTTCCAAGATACCATCAACTTTCATTTGGGTTATTTAAATTATTGGCAGCTCTCTTTCTACTTCTTCATCTGCTTTCAGTGTCTCCTCTCTACTTTGCTAATCTCCGTACTTCTTCTTAAATTGTGGGTCTTCTTATTCAGTCTCTTTTTTCAAAATTCTCCAATGCCTTCACTATTCATTACAAAGCAAGCTGGAAATTTTACAATTGCCCACAGGCCTGATGTGGGCTTGTTCCACATTCACCCTGACTTAATTTTCCACTAATGTCCCTCTTGCATATTTTATATTGACCACACTGAAATCCCTGCTACTTTTGAGCACAGGACATATCTAATGCGAGTAAATGACCTCTTCTGGCTCCACACCAACCCAAGGCCATTTGCCACAAGGCTAAAGTCAGACATCACTCCATCTTTCTCTACCCTATTACGACATCAGCCAATCGTCCTGCAACACTATTGTTCTTTTGGGCTCAGTAATTAATTCATTGTTGTGGCCACATACAACACTCGAAATTCAGGGATTTGATTAGGGAAGTTATCAGGTTACCACAAACCAGAATCAGACAAAAAAAAATAAGGATATAACCATTAATCCACAGGAATACCTATCCTCAACCAGGAGCTAGGCCTCTCACTCTGGTCCTCAGCCTCTCACCCACAGGACTAACCGGCCTCTCCCTGGGCCAGGGAGTCTGCCCAAGGCTCTTCCTAACAGTCTCATCAACTGCACACCCCTCCTCTGCTCTATTTCACGGTCTCCATGCGGTAGCATAGAATGGCCTCTGATTTTTTCTGTCACTTCAAGCACGGATTTCAAAATTGCTCGGCAGGTGACTTTGCTCCCTGACGGGAATTCTCTTCTGCAACTTCTGAGATGGGATCACTGGTGGCGTGGTGCATTACATATTTGACTGCTAACCGTGAGGTTAGCAGTTTGAAACCACTGCTCATCTGTGCGAGAAAGATGAGGCCTTTTATCACTGGAAAGAGTTCCAGTCTCAGAAACACACAGGGGTAATTCTACTCTGTCCTTTGGGGTCACTATGAGTCAGAATTGACTCAGTGGCAGCCAGAGCTAGGCTTCTGAGTTTGCTCATTCTTATAACCTGGGGATGACAAAATCAACCTTCCTTACACACACACACACACACACACACACACACACACGCACGCACACGCACACACCCACGCCAAGTTAGAATACTCTATCTTATTTGCATGGTCCAAAACAATCATTTCCTGGAGGCTAAGTTGAAATTTATAAAAGAGTCCGAAGTAGTTAATTTCACTTCATCACACAATGGCATGCTCTTTTCTGGAAATCTCTCTTCCAGTCTTCCGTGTGGTTCACTCATTCTTCTTTTTCAGACTGCTGTTTAAGTGTTACTACTAAATGACACTTTTTTTCCTGCCATCTCAAATAAAAGTGTACGCAACCTGAAAGTTTCCCTTTCGTGCTTTGGTGCCCTGCACACCACCATCACCATGCAATATACTAGTTTTGTTATATGAAGTAATAAATGCAATACATTGGGCTCATTTATTGTTGAATTCAGGCTTAAATACTGACTTCTTCAAGTTATTTTCCCCCCAATGTCATGAGATTTAATCTATTTATAGTTAACCAGGGATCATAAAGTAGAAATATTTCTATTGGGGTTAAAGATAAAATACTCAGTACAGAACTCATTTAAACCACAGCAAAATTATGATCTCTTTCCTAGTCACATTACATCACAATGCATGAGATTTTTTATCTTTCAGATTTCAGGTTTACTAAGCACAGAAAATATATTTATTTACTAGAACTAGGAAATCATCTTAATCTACATTATATCTTAAACCCTATGCAGAGCATAGGTGTGCAATTGAGACCTCTCCATATGATGGAAGGGGTGAGGGTTTATTCTGTGAGGTAGAGGGAAAACAACCATTCCCTTTAGGAGGAAATAAATCTTTACAGAATGAAATATATATAAAGTGGAAACCTTCCACCATGAGATTCTCAGCATAGCTGCGGTCTTCTTTCTCTGTGGTTTGCTTTCCTCATTATTCACGTCCTGAATATAAAGATTCATTATGTGAGGAATAAGAAACAGACTTATCATGCTAGATATTCTGAGTATGTAAAATGAGTAGACTTTTTTGATAGTACAGGCAATGAGTATTTAATGTTGATTTTTCAATAACAATCTACAACTCTATGAGGGAGCTGGTATGCATAGCTACAGCTTGACCTCTTTCCCAGGGTTGAAATAGGATAAATAGCAAAGATTGAATTAATCCAATAGATAAAACTCAGTGCTTTCCAGCCCATTTCAACTCCTTCCTGCCTTACAAGACAGAATGGAAATGGAGTATAGGGTATCCACGGGCATGCGTCTCCATGGAGGCAGACCGCCACATCACTCTCACATGCGGTTGCCGTTGTGCTCAAAAAGTCAACTCTAATGTTTCAATGAGCACTTTAACTGCTGCACAATAACTCCTTCACCCAATATGTAGTATACTTTTTCGATGGAAATATAGCATGTAAAAACTATGTACTGGAAGGAATTATCAAAGGAGTTTAGTTAAAACAATTCGCAATATTTTATAGTCATAGCTTGTGTTTATATAAGAATTGTAAAATACATATTATAACATCTGTACTGATGTTCTGCCCCCAATCAACTAAATTCTCTAAAATGCAGTTTTCTTATATCGTAGATTCACAGGGCAGATATGATAGCTATATAACTGACACTTTAGTGAACACTGCATTGGTCTTACAGCTCCTAAATGTCGATTTTTCAAAATTTCTCATTCTCCTCCAAGAATTACTTTTCCAATCAGAATTACCAGGCGCTTACACATCGATGTTACAAACAACTTGAGATGCAGTCATTTTGCCCTCGTGCGTCTTTACTACTCCCAGCTAATGAAACTTCACACGCTTGCAGGTGGTTATGAAGTTACTACCAAGTCTCGGCGTTTTTTCTGGTAATTTAATCATCTCTGCTCTTCTACATAATTCAATTGGTCAACATTTTCTTCTGTGGGATTTAAAATTTACCACGACAACTACTTAATGGGCTGCTGCTCGTGATAAGGGGATAAGAAACTTACTGTTGGCGACATGTGCGGATTTCCTCATGGGTAATATTTAGTCTGCTTACTGCTGACTTAAGGTTTCTGCAACTTCAGAAATGTTAATGGTTCTTAAAATGTGAGGAACTCCTTACTTCACATGGAAGATTTCCCTTTAAAGCGTTTCATATAGCTCCCATCTTCTTCTAAACGTAGACTCCTCAATTTAAGAAATTAATGACTTTTTAATTCAATATTTTGACTAAAATAGGTTAAAACAGTATTGCTCAGCTATACGTATTAGTATTTGTTTCCCATATAATCACAGGTGGTGGCATAATAATAGTTACATGATTAGTTCTAAACAAAAGGAATCATAATATGATTTTTCTCTAAACACACATATATGCACATATATTTCCTTATTTTATTTTTGATAAAGGACATACACAAATGTGTTAGATACTTTTCAAATCAAATAATTTTTTGTAACAGAGCAAAAAAAATAAGGTACATAACTGATATATGCAACAGTGGGCTCAAACGTACCAAAACTAGTGAGGACAGCGAAGGATCCAGTAATATACGGAGAGTGGCTATCAGTTGGAGCTAACTCTCTGACACCTAACCACAAAACCACAACACACACGGTGGGCACGATATGGTCTAATTATGTTTTTGCGACAGCAGGAAAACAAATAGCCAGAAATGGATATTCTGTTTGATAAAGAAGGTAACCCAAATTGAGAGTGAGCGGCCCTGAGATAGAATGTTAGAATGTACCAATGTGTTTGAATAAATCAGATTGTGACCAAAGCGCGGGGTTTCCTTATGTTATGAGTCACATTCCGGAGTCACAGCAATTAAAAAAATAACACCATGTAGATGAAGAAAAAGGTTGAATTCTATTTATTTTTTTATCATTTCTTTGGGGGCTCGTACAGCTCTTATCAACTCCATTGAGTCAAGCACATTTGTCCATAGGTTGCAATAATCATTTTCACAACATTTTTTTCCTACTTGAGAAAAGGGGGGGTAGTGGTCATTGAGCCTTGAAGCATTAAAAGAAAGTTGGTTGATAAATAGGTGCTAGATGATTGACAGAATTCTAGTGCTAACAATAATACGAACAAAGGAAAACCAATAAGTGTTGTTGAGCCAATGTTTACACTTGTCAAATAGTGGTTGTGCTTTGGGTTGCTAACCACAAGGTCTGCAGTTTGAAACCCCAAGCCCCCCCACAGCAGAAAGAAGAGGCTTTCTACTATTAGAACAACTCGGAAACCCTTAGGGGCAGGTCTACCCTCTTATCAGGTTGATATGAGTCAGAATCAACTACATGGCAGTGAGTTTGTGGCTTTAAAAAAAATGTTTAACCAGTGCATTGTGCTCATGTGCGCAGGATGAGAGAGGAAATTCAGCTATTGGCGCACATTGCCTGCCCTGCTAGAGATAGCTATGTAGTATTAAAGAGCAAACAGTGGTTTTGCTCCAAATCATAGAAGAGATTTAAAATATATTCTATGAGGTTAAAAAGGGGGGAGGGGCGGTTACTGCCTAAGGAAGTAGTAACTGAAACAGCAAATAAAACCTCAACGCTACTAACTACACTGCTATGCTTCTTTAGCAAAGCTATAACAAATAAGAGCAGACAACCAAGCTGTGTGTTCTTACACTATGATTAAATGTATGTAGCACTGTTATAAATGTTCATGTCTAAAGTATTCCTGTTATTAAACAAAAGGCCTTGAAAAATAGGCGCATTGATGTGAGACCTTGATGTTTAGAATCCAAGGTGATTTGTGTCCCTGGGGTTGGGATGACATTGTAAATGAGTGCAAACTGGAGATGGAATGTGGAGCACAGAAGATTGCAACTCTACTCAAAGTTGATTCAATAACTGTGTCATTTTAAATGTTCCATTTAAAGAAAAAGTTCTATTAGAAGAGGGGAGGCTTCACTTACTCCTGAGGTGTTACTCATCTGTCAACAAGTTTACTAGTTTAACTGGATATGATGCAACCTAGATTGTGTAGCAAGATGAGACCGAGTCAACATTTTGCCACAAAGAATGGAACCATCTACAAGATTTCTTGAGGAAAAAAATGGGTGAGAGGAAAGTAGAATGAGCTAGATACGAGAAGAAAAGTACAAGAAACGTCCAGTCTATTAAATGGACTGGCTTCTTAGAACATAAAAAAAAATAGCTTAATCTTCTCAGTCACCACTTTTTTCAAACATGTTCCCTTGTTCCCTTTTTCTACACGTAGAAGCCATTCTAATTTTCAGTAGTAAAAATCCAGTCCAAAATTCAGTTTTTTCTTTCTCATAACTTGCATCTGACTAGGTTCCTGAAGATACTTTGAAAAGAAGTGAGGCATGTGAAGCACGGGTTATCCTTTTACTTTATATTTTGACTTTGAACTCTCCCAGTCTCCCTCGGGATAGGACCTTCGATTCCCGTGCCACCTGTGCCACATGCAGTCCTTTCTTAGACAGCCTGGCTGGTGCCCATCCAGCACCTATACTTAGAGTATGCTTGTGGATGTTCCTGACTCTTATTTTGCTCAGCTGGGCAATCTTAGCGTAAGATTGGCAATATGATTCTAAGTCTCATTTAAGATAGAACCATATACCTCTAGGCAGACTACACACAGGTAAATCAGGAGCCTTCTTTGGAACACTAACTGGGGCATAAATAATTTGTAGAAGAAAGAAACTGGTCTAATTCTTTGGAAGGGAACCCATGCTATTGATACCCTGCTTGGAAATCCCAATTATATCATCCTTTCACACTAGCCAGAACTATTAACCACTATGTATCTCATAAAATTTATTTTAATGCAAGACCCAGTCATTCCATCATGTCATATTTCTTCACACTTCTCATATAATTCTACAATGTAACTACATCAGCACTTCTTCCATATGAAGGGGATGATGAATTGAAAGTGATAATATTGGTATGAATCATACTGTAAACCATAATCTTGACCAATAGTAAAAGATCAGTATTGACACTAATTTGGAATATCTTATAGATTTGGTGCCTTGTAATGTGTGAATAATGTTTTTTTTAATCAATTCAATGGTAATTTAAAATATATCAAATAAGAAGGTCATAGGAATGATGAGCCTCAGAAAATCTTCCCTCTTATACTTGCAATTACTTTTCTTAGAATTTTTTGTCTAATTTCTCCTACTAAAAGAATTCTTTTTTTTTTTAATTCTTTTTTTTTTTAACAAGTCATTGCAATGGGGGCTTTTACAGCTCTTGTAACAATCCATGCATCAATTGCCTCAAACACATGTGTACGTAGGTTGCCATTATTGTGTTCAAAATATTTTCTTTCTGCTTGAGCTCCTGTTTTTCCCGCCCCTCCTCCCACCTTCATAGGCTCCTGAGAAATTAAAAATTATTATGATTTTCATATGTTACACCATCTGTTGTCTCCTTTTGCCCACATTTCGGTTGTTCATCTCCCTGGGGGTGGGGGGTGGGGCGGGGGGTGGTATATGTCAAGCATTATAGTCGGTTCCCATTTCCTCCCCTTCTCCCTGAGCTTTCCCCTACCCTCATGGTATTGTTACTCCCATTACTGTTCCTGAGGGGGTTATTTGTCCTGGATTCAATATGTCGAGGGCTCTTAGGTATACCAGGATACATGCTCAGGTGTCGCTGCACTAGTAAGGTAGAACTGGGGTCATGATAGTGGGGGAGAGGAAGAATTAACAAACTAGAGGATTGTTGTGCTAAATTAGTGCTATGCTGCGCCCTGGCTACCTCATTCTTTCCTTGTGAATCTTTTGTGAGGGCATGCCCAATTATCTACATTTGGGCTTTGGGTCTCCACTCTGCCCCCTCTCCCATCGTTTGCATCAGTATATTTGTTGGTTTTGGGTCTTCTGATGCCTGATACCTGATCCCATAGACACCTCATGATCACACAGGCTGGTGTGCTTCTTCCATGAGGGTTTGTTGCATCCCTGCTAGATGGCAGCTTGTTTAACTTCAAGCCTTTAAGACCCCATATACTATAGCTTTTAATAGCCAGACACCATCAGCCTTGTTCACCATATTTGCCTATGCACCCACTCATGGTATTCTTAGTGTATATCGGGACTTGCATTTTCTTTCACATAATTATCTGCATTATTCTTTTACTGTTAAATTTGTTTGTTAAAATAACATATATTAGGTTTTATATCAAATCAAATATTACAAGTAAAAGTTGAAAAGACTCATATGCCATCATTCAAACAAACCTTGTTAATGTTAGGTAGAAGTACAATAATTAAAGATACATGTTTCTCTCTGAGCCCCGGGTGCCTTAGAAACCGGGCGGTGCGTTCCCGGTAGAGGTGCACCGCGCTCGGTGCCCGCGCGTCCCCGCTGGCCTCCTTCCTGGCTGGCTGGTGGCAGCCGAGACCCTTCCGGCCCATGGTCCCCAGGGCGGAGCGTGGCCAGTGGTGCCAGCGTGCCAGTAGTAGCATGAAATGCAGATGGAGAAGTACTTCACATCCACCCAGAAGCATCCATGCCACCATCCCGTCCCTGCTGCCCCTCTGTCTTGGAGGCGGCTCCGACTCATGGCGACGCTGGGGAAGGTTTCCCTGACTGACAATTGCTCTGGGAGTAGACTTCCGTGTCTCTCCCCGCCTCCCCCCCCCTCCCCGCAGCATTCATGCCAAGCTCCGTTCAGGTCACAGGGAGCCCTTGCTGTTGTGTGCAGGTGCTCCCTGTGGGCATGCCGGTCGGCCTCGGCAGCCCCACGCTTGCCCCTGCTTGGGCTCCGACGACCGGGTGCCTCTCCATGCCGGCTCTGGCTCTGCTCCGTAGACCTTGACCACTGATCCACCACGTGGCGCAATTCTGGTGTCACGAACGGCCAGGATGGCCACACATCCTCCTACCTTAACCCGAGGACCAGGCCAGTTCACGCTTGTGAAAGCTCTCCTGCCTGTTTGCCCAGCAAGCAGAGGGTTCGCCTCGGATGGGCCTTTCTCCGTGCTCAGGAATTAGGCTCCGATGCTCAGCGACAAGACCAGCGGATCAGAAATGACGCATGTCTCCCAAGGCGGTGTACACACAAGCAACAGGCGCATGAGAAGACACTCAGCATCCGGTGCAGCCACTCTCAGACCAGGCTCACCGCCATCAGGTGCTGAGTGGCCCCATGGGGCAGCATCCGAGACTGTCACTCCTCACTGGTCGAAAAACCAGAGTTCTCCCTCAGCGCCGCGGCCGGCCTCAGACTGCTCACCTTGTGCTCCGATTGGTAGTCCTCAGGGAAATGCACACCAAAGCCCACACGACGCCACATCACTCCCGCCGGGGTGACTCCTGAGAGGGGAAGGGCAGAGGGATCCTTGCTGGGAAAGAGGTGGAGACATCGGAACCCTCCTCCTTTGCTGGTGGGATTCTCAAGTGGACCTGTTTGGTGGTTTCTCAGAGCGCAACAGGCAGAATTACCACGTGGCCCAGCTGTCACTCGCTTCGTCTCAAAGACCGGAGATACCTGTGCGCCCGTGGTCGTAGCACCATCGTTCACAACAGCCAAACAGTGTCCAGCCGGAGATGCATGGATGAACAAAGCGCCGTGTATCCTCACAGTGGAGTTTTATTCAGTTCTAAGGACAAATGAAATTCAGATACATGCACCTATGTGGGTGAGCCTTGGAAACATTATGCCGAGAGAAGATCCGATACTAAAGGCCCCACATGTACTGAACGATGCGAAGCTGCTTGCATCGGATGTCTACAATAGGCAATAGAGCCACATTTTCATCCGTGGCCACCACGAGCGGTTGGGAGGCGGAGCTAGAGAGTCAGTACTTAACTGATACTGAGTTTCCGTTCAGTGTGAAGAAAATAATTTCAAAGTTGCTTAAGGTTTTAAGAGAATCATTTCTTTAAAATCAGAAGCAAAGCAGGAATGTAGAGAGGCAGGACACGCGGTTGTGTGTCTGTCCCATGCAGCAGCCTTCTGCCTGACTTCGTGTGCTCAGTCCTCAGTCTCTCCCCGGCACTGTGCGTGGGACACTGACACCAGAGCTGCTCCATCGACACCTCTCTGAACACGTGGTATTGGGAAGAGACCCCAGAGGACACGAGAAGGAGCTAGCTAGCCAGGGGGCGTAAGGAAAGAATGCTTTAGGCCGAGCCGGACGCATGGACGGAAACCTTAGAGAGCAGGATTGAAGAGTGAGATGGGCCAGTCACCGGCCTGTCCAGGGTGGGAGCGAGGAGTACACATGAGGGCCAGAGGCAGTCCTCCATAGAGAGCAGCTCTGTGGCCCCTGAGCACAGGGGCTTCAAAGGGAGCTGCCTGATGGGGGAGTCGGGTGGAAGCGGGTAGTGGCCAGAACGAGGCTGTCGATGGATTCAAGGACACATGGTGGCTCACCTGCGCCACGCGGCTGTGCGGAAGCTCTACTCTTCCCACATGCGTGTCACACAGTGCCGGTTTCTCCAGGGACCTGGCCTCGCCGGTGGTTGTGGTCGATCTGTTTTACGCAGGCAGTGATGGGACCTTGGAAAGGTACCTAGCGCCTCTCTGAGCATCTGCCTCTTCACCTGTGCAGAGGATTCCCGGACTCAGAGCGACGTGGACTAACACCCCCTGGCCGACCGCACCCTCGGCGTGCTCTCTTGGAACCTGATCCAAGGGTCAGCCACACGGATAATTGTCAACTCTTACAGAACGAGGGGCGGAGACCGAGCGCTCAAGCAGAAAGAACATGTTTGGAACAGGATGATGGCAACAAATGTGCTTGACACGATGGATGGGTGGATTGTGATAAGAGATGAGTCCCTGATAAATGTTAAAACAAACAAACCCAGCAAGCCACTTAAGTTGTAACTCTGTCAGGCCCTGTTCTAAGTTGTGGGCTTTTGTCTGCTTGCTTGTTTAGTAGTAACTCAATCTTCAGCTCTCTCCTGAGGTGGATAACACTTATCCCCATTTTAAAAAGGAAGAAGCTGAAGAAAATCTCAGGAATTTTCTGAGGTCACCCAGCTGGTGGCACCAGGATTCAAACTCTGGCAGCGTGGTGGCAGAGCCCAAGTCTCTAACCCCTGTGCCATGCTGCCCACCTATAACCCTAAGCCTCGCCAAATGACATACTGTCACCGCTGCCAAGGGGCCTTCCACCCCTCACTCGTGACCAGCAAGCATCGACTGGAATGCATGCAGCGCACTGGGCACGGCTGGGCTTGTACAGGTCTCGGGAGGGTGATGGGCAGGGATTAGGGATGAGTGAAGGGGAGTAAGGGTGGCCGCCGAAATCGGAAAGGAAAATCCAGCTCTGCCTGCTGGAGCAGGAACTCCCGAGCCATCAAGCCTGCCCAGCTTCATGCCATCTGGCTTCCTCAGGGGCCAGCCCGGACCCCTTGATGGCTATTGACAAAGCTGCCCTTTGAGTCGAAGCAGTAAAACAAGCTATGTGCTTCTAATCTACCTCGTTGTCTAAGCCACCGACGCAGACACTGGAAGCTACGTACCATTAGCGATGGCAAAGGAGGAAGTGAGCCCTGGGTTCGCACTTGGAGAGGGCAAGCCTCCTTCCCTGGCCCTGACTGTCAAGCCTGTAACCATTGGTCATTAATGACCTGAAGCATTCCACAGACTTGTACGGTCTTAAAAAGTTAAACATAGACAAAGTTGGTCGTGGCGACGATTGTACAGCACCTCGCTCTCGGCAGGATTGAACTGTTGAACGGCATGACATTTGATGGTGACCCACTAAAACTGTTCAGAAAATAAACTTTTAAAAGGAGAAGTTAACCATCGACTTGCCATATGGCAGGTACACACAGGCTGTCAGAGCAGGAAGTGATCACGGTCGTTAAAGGGCGTGAAGGAGACGAAGCTGCAGGGAGCTGCTGGTGGCTGACTCGTTCTCCAGCTGGAACTGGAACCCTCTCCAAAGAGAAGCGAGGAGAACTGGACACGAAAGGGACGCGGCTGCGAGGTTGCAGGCACTGTCCACCACGAGGGAAGAGGAGTCTTTTCAGCGAGTCGTGTTTTAGGGGAGCCATGTACAGACGGATAAATTTGATGTCTCTCTCACACCACACACAGAATTAACTCAAAATGGGCCATTAACCTATATTTAAAAGCTCACATTCAAAAATTTAAAAAAGCTTACATTCTAAAACTCTAAGGGAAGAAGTAAAAAATAAAAGATAGGAGGTCCATCTTCTTGACTTGCGATTAGGCAAAGCTTTCTTAGACACAACCCCCAAAGCAAATGAAAATTTAACTGAACCTCCTCAAAGTTAAAAACCAATTATTCCCCAAAAGACATCATCAGGAATGTAAATACGGAACGTATAATGAACTCTTATGAGCCAATAGAGACAAACGCTAAGTGGTCAAAGTAGATCACTAGGCGGTTCTCCAGAGAAGATGACACAAAAAGCCGATGGTGTCGATTCCGACTCATGGCCATCCTGTGTGACAGAATGGCCCCTAAGGTTTCCTGGGCTGTGATCTGTTGCGCACAGAGTCCTTTGTCCCCGAGCCTCTGGCACGTGTGGATTGCCAATGTATGGCCAGTGTGCTACCAGGGAACCAGCAAAATTAGCCAAATGGAATGAAGACTTTTGCCACCATCTGATCAATTGAACTTGTATTGCCAAATATCTGATTTCTCCCTGGGTTTTTATGCTTCTGCATCAAGAGTTTAACAATAAGGCCATTGGTTTGAAAATAAAATAAAGATACATGTTTGATTAAAAGTCACAGAGCTGAACAAAATTGACCTAACCCCCATTTCCTAGCCTAAAGAAGAGCTAATAAATAGGCAGTAGATGTATTAGTAAGAATACTGATTCTAAATTGATCATATTGGCTTTGAATCTTGGCTATTTTTCTTAAAAACAATGCATGTTCTTTAGTAATTAGATTTCCTTTGATGCTCAATATTCTATACCGTCATTTCCTCATCTGTAAAATTGGGATAAGAATATGATATAGCACATAAAATTGTAATGTTTAATGTATTATTATAAAAGCAATGAAAAATGATCTGAGATGTACTAAATGTTTAATAAATAATGTCACATATGTTATTAGTCAAACTGCATATTGTAGTTTGTTATTTTAAAATTTGTTCAAGAATGAAATTTATGTCAATATATTATGTTCCGTATTCTGTATTTTTATCCAGTAATATATTTTAGAAAGCTTGCCATATCAGTGCAGAGAGACCTACCTTGTTCTTTTGCACAGATATATGCATTCTCTAATATGGAATTATGGGCAATATTATATTTGACCATCACTAATATATTTTTATTGCTTTCTATTTTCTTAAATATCATGAACAATATTTTAATGAATATACTGGAACACACTCAAATATTTCAGTAAATATTTTCCCCACGTCAATTTTTAGCTATGCAATTGCAGGATCACAGAATATTTCATTTTTTAACTTATAGAAAACAAAAAATGTAAATTATTATAATAAGACACAGATAATTACCCTAATTACATTTTACAAACACTATGTAAGCGCATTACCAGAAAGAAATATTTACATTTTTACCAAAGGACATAAGAGAACAGAGAAGCATACTTTGTTTCCTGATAGAAAAGCAAAAGGTTGTACATATTTTAATATTTGCCTACCAAAATTTTGGCATTTCATGAATATACTAATTAAAATATTTTTAAAATCATGACAAAATACTAGCATACATTTTGAAGAAAATATAGAATTATCTAGAATAAATGTGAAAATTTAAAAAAATTATAAGAGGGAAGTAGGAAAATAAATCCTAACAAGCATTAAGAACAAGTAATATTAAAAACAGATTATTCATATGATAGGAAAATGATTATGTAAAAGTAATAAAGATATCAAATATAAAATCATATGTGTAACCCCTGACATAAAACTGAATCTGACTCACAGTGATCCTGTATAGGCTTCCCAAGGCTGTAAATCTTTGAGAATAGGTAGCCTCAATTTTCTCCTGAAGAGTGATTGGTGGGTTTGAACTACTGACCTTGCCATTAGCCACTCTACGCATACACAAAAATACCACAATAAACTAACAAACAAACAAATAAAAACTCACTTCCATCAAGTATATTACAACTCATAGCGATCAGGACCCCTTAAATCCACAAAGTATTTCCAAATAATGCAAATAGCACTTCAAAAAAACTGAACTTGTTTATTAACAGTTCTTTGTATCCAGCTGCTCAAACTCACAGATGTAATGAACTTGGATCCCTAGCTTATATCATATGATAATAATCCAGATGTGCCAAGTTTTAAATATGAAGTAAAGAAATCATAATAGAAAATATGTACAGATATGTTTATGGCTGAAGTATGAAAAACCATAAAAGATCAAATGAATTAATTTCATTATGCCATAATGAAAAAAATGAATAAAAACAGTAGTAATAACTCTGATAAACCACTATGCATCTTGAAAAGGAAGGCAATGGAGAAGCATTCTATTTTATGTTTTGCGAAGAATATTGCTTAATCAAAAGCTATGTAATTATACTCCTGAAATGCTGACCTGCTGAATGGTACATTCTTTTGCAGGGTGAGGACAATGCAGGTGACTTCTGCTACATCTTGGAAGTCACGGGTTCATGGTATGTCCTGTGAAGGCAAACTTCTGCAGTCGGCAACATGGTAAGCAAGACTGAATGTGGATGCCTCCACTTTCGGGAACCTGAAAAGAACCTTGGTCCAAATTTAGAAATTCAGAAAATACCAGACAAAATAGTTTAATCTGATTTACTGCAGTCCCGATTTTTAACAGCTTTGAAATGTCTGCGCTTAACTGACTTCATAGATTTAGCACAAATATCCTTTGTATTCTTCAGGAGCAAAAGCAGCTTCATAATTGCAGAACGTTCCCATTGCAATGGCAACGAGAGAAGAAGAGCGTTTGGCAAGGGATGCTGGCCGCAAAGAGCATCTGCAGACTCCGAACAACACGAAATGCCTTGACCTGCTTTCCAGAGGTGAGTTTTAAATGTTTCCTTTGGTAAAGCAGATGTATAATTATAAATACAAAAGTGAGTACATGACATTTCCTTTTTGAATCCCACCAGAAGAAAAGATAGTGAAATCAACAAAACCTATTTTGGGGGTAAAAAATAATTAAATAAAAGATCAACATGTTTCTTCTAAAATGAGAAAGGTGAGATCTGAAATAAATGGTCTTTTGATTAAATCTTTAAGCTTTAGCCTTATTTTTTATATTTATTTTATATCCACTTTATGAAGCCCCTGTAGGAGTCTAAAACCTGAATCAGCTTTTATGAAACGGAATGTATCAAACTGAGATGCTCTCAGTGGGCAGATCATTTGAAGCTGGTGCTGCCAGAGGAGTTACTGGTCTTTTTAAAAACGTTTGCATTTTAGAAAACTGCCTTTTCCCTCCTGACCACCAATCAATTGTGAAGTCTTCAAAACTTACATCTGACAGAGGTAAAGAAATAGCCACTGTGGATTTTTGAGATCTTTCTTTGTATATGTAGGAGGGTGGAGGGGAAATGGAGACAGCATGAGGAGAGAATGTGTATGGGGGATAAAAAACAAACCTAAAAAAAACCATACATATTGGTAAAGAAAGATTCCTGTATTTAAACCAAACATATACCAAAGTCTAAAAAAGAACAAGGTCCTTCAGTGAACAAATTAATTTGTTATTTGGGGTTATTTATTGCCTTTGAAAAGTATATTAGCTTAAATGGTTCAGAATGTTGTCAGTGCCAATAATTAAAATGACAGTTTAAAAGAAATATAAATCAGAGAAAAAGCAACAAGTAAGGGACCAGTATCATGAAGCATCATGTGATCACATGTGCTCAAAGCAAACCCACTGCAGACTCACAGCGACCTTTCCGAATAAGGCAACATTGCCTTGTGCTCCTCTGAAACAATAACTCTTTATAGGGGTTTAGAAAGTGCTGACTTTCTCTTGCTTTGAAGCCTCAGCATGGCTGGTATGGACTGGCTGGCCTTGTGAACAGCCCAAAGCTTAAAAACCACACCATTAAAGTTCATTTCACATGATCAGTTGAAGAAATTAATAGCTATCATATTTCCATATATTGAACTCACACTCACTGTCACAACGTCAATGCTAACTCCTAGTGACTGTATAGGGTGGAGTAGAACTGGCTCTGTGGGCTTTTGAGACTGTAACCCTTTACAGGGGTAGAAAGACCAGTCTTTCTCCCATAAGTAGCTGCTGGTTTAAAAATACTGACCTTGCCCGGGTAGCATAGTTGTTACTGTATTGAAAAGCTGTGGTTAAATGCCAGCATTGCTCTACATGTGTCTGTGCTGAGTCTTCACTGAAATCCAAACGGCCCTGCCGTTAATATCATCTCCTATTTCGTCATTTAAAAAACCCAGAAATACCAGGAGTTATTAAACCCAAGGTCTCAATGAGCGAGAGGGCCTGAAATCAAAACCATGTGACCACACTCCAGTTTCAGAGTGAAGAACTGCTCTATTGTGCTTGCAATGCATAGTGGTTTGTTCACTCTGTGACCTATCTCACGTTTGTAGTGTCCAAGACTTATTCGGTAACCTTTTAATCTTCGATTGGAGATTTCTTTCAGAATCTATGCCAGTTCGATTGTTTGGCTTATCTTCCAGACTGTTTTTAACAACATAAATATGTGTGTCTAGCATTTCCATTTGAACTTTTCAGTTCTACTTTGGTAATGTTTAACTATTTCCACTTCTTTATGGGCTCTGCTATGAGAGAATACCAGCATATCCGTTACTATCTAAAATGTCATACATTACATTGTACAAAGACCATGATCCATTTAATATTGCCTTATGCATGTCATTACACTGAACTGTTGATTAAATTTTCTTTGTGTTTATTGTTGGTTCTTGTGGAAATCATTGATTATCAATGTTGGTTGCACCGGACATCAAACAATAAATTTTGAATGCCTGAGATCTCACCCCAAAGATTTTCTGGGTCTGGCTGCAATGACCAGGAACGCGATCTTCTTTTAGTTCGGTTTATTTGTTTGCCTATTATAAAGTTTCTATAAGACTTTAATGGACAGCCAAGGTTAACAACCTATGCATTAAATTTTATAGTGTTAGGCCTGAAAAGTTCTCAATAAATAATTGATGGAAAACTTAAGATAATTATTCTTAAACTTTGTACATGAATTGTTGGAATGAAACTCATGATTTGCCAAATTGTCTTCATTAAGTTAAAAAAAAAAAGTACATGAAAACCCCTTGCAAATGATAAATAAGTGTATCTTGTTACTTTTTCCCCTATCTAATAATTTCATAAGTGCATTAGGTGCACACGCTGGTTTTAATTCCAGCCATATTTTTAAATGGTTCTAACGTTAATGACTTTTGTACCACTGTGCCAGACTGTATCTATGTGTAAGTAAAATTGGTTTTATATGGATCATTTCTTTCTGAGCATCAAAGTAATGTTAAGTCCTTAAACAATTTTCATTCTAGGAAATGCCAGAATATGGTGTGGGCTGCTCTACTATTATGATAATGTTACTGTATCATTTTAATAGTATGCCTGTAACAATAAGCCTATTAATACTTCTTAGTAAAGGAACTAAAGCTTACCATAATGCAACTAATAATATTATTATAAAGATTTACAATTGCTTACTATTTTCAGGCTGTACACAAATTGCAAGGGAGCTTTACTAAATCCACAATGCAGTCATCTATCCTTGGAATTTCCTCCAGCAGTTGAACATGAACTAGCTCTTGTTTCTGGTCCAGTCTGATTTAGATATAATCATTAAGAGAGCTGTGATTTTTCACATTCCATGTTCTGTTCTAAGTCCTTTCTTGTTATCAGGCAAAAAAAGATTTTCAAGAAGGAGTCCAATATATACACATATTCTCAAAATTGCAAAAAAAAAGTAATTGTGAAAATCTACAGTTTTATCTCACTTTTAATGAATGAATATAAACAAATGTATGAAAGTATTTCTATTCGATTTCCTGTTCATACATGGAGGCTTCAAAGAGTTCGTGGAAAAATGGAACCACAATATGGTGTTACTTTTTCATCAACCAAAGTCCTCTTGCACAGGCCTAGGTTTATTACAGATGCACGACCCTGAGACATGTCTCTGAAATCAGCGGGTGACTATTACAGTTACATTCTCTGAGTCATACCCTTGCCAGTATAATTATAACACCATGGGAAAAAATGGTCCAATGACTGAAGAAATTAAGAAGTAGAAGAATTGAAAAGAAAATTCTAAAGGATGGCTCAAGAAGATGAAGTCTTACAATAAAAATCTAAAAGTAGAGATTTAGAAAAGGAAAGAGAAGAGTATATTCAGTGATTTTTCAAGCTGACAGAACTGAGGAGGAAAATATAAGGAATGCGTAGTCACTGTACCAAAAAGAATCGGTGTGCATCCAACTATTTGAGGAGGCAGTATCTAGTCAATAAATCATGGTGCTGATTGAAGAAGTTCAAGCTGCAGTGACGCTGTTGGAGAAAAAAGCAACATTCCAAGAATTAACAGAACACCGACAGAAAGGTTTGAACAAACGGATTGGAGATGCTCAATTTTATAAGCCAAGAAAATTGGAAGATAGCTGCCAATCGTTTGATAGAGACACATTTGTGTACATCCCACAGAAATGTGAGTGAATGGAATATAGGAAATATAAAAAATTACCAGTGATATCACATGCAAGTAAAATTTTGCTGAGAATAACTTAAAAATGGTTACAATACTTGGACAGGAAGCTGCAGAAGTTCAAGCCAGATTCGGAGGCTCTCATGGAACAACACATGCCATTGCTGACCGCAGATAAATCTTATTTAAAAGTAAACAATACTAAAAAGATGTTTACTTGTGTTTTAATAACTATGCAATAGCATTCAGCCAACTATTTATGATCTTGGTGCGCGGATGGTAATTCCAGAATACGTCATGGTCATCCTTTGGAACCTGCACCAAGAGATACTTAGGAGAACAGGGCAGATCCTGAATGGTTTAAATTCAGGAAAACGTGTTTGTCACGGGTGTATTCTTTCAAGTTACTGATTCAATAGCTGTGCTGACCAAACCAAATGCAGGAGTGTGACCTCGTGACTCATGCACGGGCTGCTCGAGGCGCATGACTGTGCCGTGTGTGCTCACAGGGAAGAGCACTTGAAACCCTGGGTGGGGAAGCTCGGAGACTACGCACGGCGATTTGGATTGCATTTTAGTATAAAGCAAACAAAGAACCTCCCAATTGTGGCAGCAGATAAGTGCGAAATAAGGAAGGTGAAGGTTGTCAAGAATTTAATTTCCCCTGAACAACTCTTCTTAATATCAGTCAACTACTGAGTTGTATGATTTGTGAAATATATGCCAATAAAACAGCCTCAAATGTTCTTTCTAATTAAAACAGAAAAAATTCTATGAATGCTCAATTAATGCTCAATAAAGAAATCACTGGGTGTGCCGAATTGGGCAAAAAGGTCTCTGGCAGGGTTCAGAGCACAGCTACCCCCTTGCGGAATAAGGTGCCCGAATCTGCACCTTTGTGTGTTCAGTCACTTGATAGCCTGATGAAGGGCAGTCAAGGAAACAATAAGACCAGGAGGAACTGACGCACCTGACTGTTGTGTAGGGGAAGAACATTGCACATATCCAGGATAACGAAGAGCGAACGGAGGATTTGTTTTGGAAGAAGTACAATAGAACCCTGGTGCTCGACCGCATCCCGACTCGACATGACCGGATTTTGACGCGAAATGTCGAGAAAATTTCGCATCAGAGCGTGAACCAAACATGAGGATCTGACCTGACGCTCGTGGTGTTTGTAAACAAAAGCAGTTCTTTCCATCACTTGGCGAGTTCGTACCCGTGTTTAACCTTTTGCGGCTATTTCCAAGCGTTTTGCTGTACTTTTCTTAGGGTTTGTGGCTTTTTGTAGTTTGTTTAGATAAAAAAAATGGGTCCTAAGAAAGAGTTTTTTGAAAAGCATCATTCTAAGGAACTGGTTAACGTGTTATCAATATTATTGATGATAATTTAGTAAACCCTTTTAGAAAACAGTTAAGGAAACACCAACAGCAGACCACATTAGACAGATTATTATTTTTATTTTTTAGAGAAAGCCAGCCACGTTCTAGTGAAAAAAGTCAAAGACAGAAAAACTCCTGAAAAGCAGCTACCAGTTGGTTTTATGGAAGAAGATTCCCCTTCCAAACACTGACTCTCTGTCCACACCTCCTCTCCACACCCGTGTCCACAGTTCCAGATCCTCATCAGTCTCAAAGTATGGGCCATACTGCAGCTTTTAAAAACTTTTTAAATATTGTGTTTCTTATTTGAATTAAATTATTTAACTCTGAACTTATTTACTTTGTGATGTTTTTCTGTGTGATGTTTTTATAAAAGGCAAGGTTAGGGCAAACACTTAGTGGCCAAGAACGGACTACATCTTCAGTTATTTCTTATAGGAAAAAAAACGATGCGGAGCTCAACTGCATCACATGTCGATGCTGCTTCTTGGCGGTGTGGGGTTCTTCTGTAAAGCAAAGTATACTCCTTAACAATGATGGTTAGCCTTCATCTCAGTGAATTTGGACAGACTGAAAGGGGTCCCAATCCCTGAGCAATTACATCATGTCTGTAAAAGTAGAGGCTCAAAGAAAAAAAAAGTAAGTACTTCGATGATATTGATTGACACAGTGGCTGCAATCATAGTCTCAAATGCAGGCCGAATTACGAAGTTGTACGGGACTCAGCAGTCCTTAGTTCTTTTGTACGGAGTTGCCATCAGGCTGAACATCTGAAGGACACCTAACAGCTACAGCACAGATAAAAATGAATTCCCATTGCACGTACGCAAAAAACAATGCATTCTTCCTCAGCACTCTGATGCAGAAGTCCAAATATATTTTTGTTGTTGTTTTTTACTGTTTTTCTTTAGAATGTAGGACCCTATGTGGTAAAATCAAAATATAAATGAGCGAAACAAAAACAAAAATCAAATTCCCACAGTTTGAGTTTCCATGTGTGAATTAAGGAATTGTTCCCCTGCTATGGATGTTTCACATGAAATTGTTTACTGGAAAAAAATTAAATTAAAAAATCTTGGCGGGAAATATTCTCAGAGAAGCATCGACTCTCATAATTGAATATATAATATATCAGTGTTAAAATGAATATCTTGCTGGCAATTACAAGTATTTGTGTTTCATATTAAGTAACTACCTTGTTATATTTGAACATAACATAATCCATTATGTCTCTTTTTGTTTTTTGATATAAATTTTAATGCATCAGTCTGTATCTTTTAACATGTCCTCATAAAACAAAAATTTGTAAGTAAAGATGTTTTAAAAATATATGCCAAGCAATCAGGATCTTCACATTGAGTATACTTAGGCAACATAAAGGTGTTTATTTGTAATATGATTATTGTTATGTTATAGATTTTCAATCTCATGTTTTCTGTTGGAAATGATTCTATTAACTGTTGTTAGATTTTGTCAAATTAGTTCTGACTCATAAGCATCTGGTCAAAACACTGCCTGGGCCTTCACTATCTTCAGAGTCCTTTTATGTTTGACTAAGTTGTTGCAACCAATGTGTTGGCGTAGCTTCTTAGACAGCTTCCTCTTTTCCTCGGAACCTATAGTTTACCAATCATGGGGCATGGGACGGAGCATGGGACGGGCATGGGACAGGGCATTCCAGAAACCACGCCAGGGTAGGAAAGATGGACTCTTACCAGCCTGTCTTCAAAGGAGTATTCTGACTAGATTTCTTCTAAAACAGATTTGTTTGTTCTGCTGGCACTCCAAGATATAGTCAATATTCTTTGCCAACATCCTAATTCAAGCTATTCGTTTGTCTTTGGTCTTTCTTATGTATTGTAGAGATTTTTAATGCATATTAGGCAGTTGAGAAGACCATGTGTTGAGTCAGATACGCCTTCGTCCATAAAATGATATCTTTGCTTTTTAGCACTTTAAGGAAATCACTTTTTAGGACACCCTGATGGAATATGTCACTAGATATTTTTGACTGCTTCTTTTATGGGCATTTACTGTGAATCCAAGTAATATGAAACCATTAATTACTTCCATATTTCTCTTGTAGCAGGATAGTATGCTTTTAGTTCAGTTACAAGATTTTTTCCCCTGCAATTGATATTGAAGGCTGCCACAATCTTTGATTTTCATCCACAAATGCTTCAGGTCGTGTTCGTTTCCAGCAAAGTGAGATTCTGTCTCCTTCGTAGTGCAGGCTGTTAGTGAGTCTTCTTCCACTCCTGGTGTCATATTCTTCTTGTGACAGTCCAGCTTCTCAGCTTATTTCGTCAGCATATAGATGAAGTATTTTGAAAGAATACAATACTGAGGCCCTTTTCCTAAAGTTAAATCATATTTTATAGCTTGTGTGGGAAAAATGACTCCTGATCTCTGCAGGTTCTGCATGAGCATAATTAAGTATTCTGAAATTTCTGTTGTATAGCAATAAAACACAGTATACTTTGTTGTTCTGTTTTCAGTCAACAGACATTACTTACTCAATCAAAAGTGATATACTAAGTAATGATATATAGATAACTATCTATATTTCCATCACTGACTCTCATCACTGATAATTTTGATATTTACTAAACTGTATCTCTCTATATAAACTAATTCATGTGATATTTTATTTCTTTTAATCTGTACAGCCTTTTAGTGTCCTTCTGTATAACACTGATTTTTATTACATTTCATTTCTGTTTTATATAGCAAGAGGAAATTATGCATATTTTCTAATCCTAGTTATCATTCCATCATAAATATTTTGCGGCTCAATCAAATTTCAACCCCATTTTGCCATGTCAAATATCTTAGATGACATAGTTTTTGTTTTTCTTTATTTTTCCCTTATGTCCTTTTTCCATTGTGGTTGTGCAATAAATATCTCAATCAGTGGTAAATTATGATATATAAATATCAACAGAATACATTTTCTTATTAATCATAAAGAGACTTTGGTGGGCGAGGCCCCTCTAGTGAGTAACAAGAACATAACCATAGAGGGTAGAACACAATGTAGATCTAGGGTCCTAAACAGAACTCCCATGCGTGCTTCCATGTGTCAAATAGCTATCCCCACCTGGCCAGACTCAGCTCAGGAGGCGAAGTTTGACGCTTTTCTGGACTTCTTCCTCTTCTTGTATATAAATCTCTACATTTTCCCTTTGGTACAAGGAACACATCAGACTCCTTATGTGCAATTGGCAATCTTGCTTTAATCTTTATCTGTCCCGTGTGTAGTAGCTGAATATTTTCTCCTTGAAATAGGCACTGTACCAAAAAGCAGTTTAATAAATTTGTAGGCAAGATGCCACTGAACTAAAGATAAAATTTTTTTAATGATCTTAATCAAGAACGCTTATCTGTGATGCTCACTGAACTTTAATGCAAATCTCATCACTGAAAGCAGGGGATCTGATGAGAGGGGAATGTCACCATCCCATTAAAGTCTGAAGTCAATATGTCCCGTATCACCCTCAGCCAGATTTCATTCAGAGCTTGCAGCTCTATACATATTTTCACTTGGTCTAGGACAGCACATGAAAGGAATAGGACAGATAAATGCTATGGATATTTTTGACATTATAACAGAGGTGTTAGTTATTGTGATGTTGTAAAAGATATTCAAATTTAGGGGGTAGAACTGAAGGACATAAACATGTTATTAATCCTATTAACTGGTATATCCCATGAAATAATGTCTGTGAATTTCCAAAGCAAGGAACCAAATACCAATCGGTTCTTGTTTGGATATTAGCAGCCATGGAAGCTACTCTTCAAATTTTCCCATGTTATGATTTTACAGGTGTGTAAATTAATGACAGCAATTCTACTACTCAACCTGTAGCCATAATCTTAATGAGTGTGATGGTTTCAACATCTGTCATCAATATCTTCTTGCATCTCCTGCCCATGGTAACCACTAATAAGCATTGATCTCTACACATTTACCTTTTTCTATACCCTTTGTGTAAGTGAGATCATGAATTATTTGTAATTTTGTAACTGACTTATTTTATTCAGCATAGTGTCTTCAAGTGTTATTCATATGGTAGCACGTATCCAGACTTCAATCACCATGAGACCAGGATTGACTGGTCCCTAGCTATCATGACTGAACATTTTGATCAAAGATTCTGTAGAAGAATTCTGGTCAAAATGGGATGGGGATGTAAGATGGAATATAAGAATTCTCAGGGAATTTCTGGAGGTAGAAGAACTGGCTAAAACCCTGAACCTATTTCCCACAGATAAAAGCTCTGAAACTCAGACAGCTTCCTTGGGACTTCAGATCTAATGTGGATGTAAACTTAGGTGCTGTTACCCTAAAGTCCAAAAATATTAATATTTTCATTTATAGTTGTTTTATTTTTTCTATTCTGTTATCTCCATTATGGTAGTTTTTCATGAGAAAATAATCTCAAAGTCAACTTTATAACTAAAGGTAAAAATATCATTGTTTTGTTCAGAGTAAGACCCATGATTCAGAGCCATCAAGGTGGTTTTTGGAGTTGGACAGCCCCCAAGATCATAAGCTTCTTAAAGGAAGACTCCATTTTTTTATCTTGGAATGGTTTCTTGAACTAACTCCCCAAATTCCCTTTCATCCACGTCTCCCTCTTGTCATTCTTAAATTCTAGATATTTTTCTGTCAAGTATGGTCTCCAATTGTACGTTTCTTTTCCCATTGAGATCTCTTTACATCATTTCTAGATCTGGGTGCCTCAAAGTTCTAAACACATCACGCTTCCTTTTGATCTTCATAGCCCTGGGGATACTCCTGTTGAAAAGAATAAGGACTTGGGTTTATTTTTAAGTCAATTTATTTTTAAATTGATTGATTATATTTAAATCAATTGTAAGTCACAATGTGATTTGATGTCCAGTACTTCAAGATTCTTTTAACTTCAAGAAGATTTCTGACCTAAATCAGCATCTCATTTTAACTCTATATTAGCAATTTGATTCAAACATTAGCTCTGAATTACTCATGCTTATCTACTGTCCGATTTCTGTGTGTGTGTGTGTGTGTGTGTGTGTGTATCAAAAACTCCTCTAGTTTGAGTGCTACAAGTATCATAGAGCAAGCTTTCATTTGGTACCATTTAACCCATACCACATTTACTCCATGACTCTGAGTAGAATTCAGCTACCAACACGGCTGTTTCAGAACCATATGAGTAAGTATTTTGCTCAGTCTTATCAAGCCCTCTCTTCCAGAAGTGTACTTGCTCAAAGTGTAACATCTGGAATAAAAAGTTGGGCAAGATGAACTCTACATGAATCTCAGTTCCCTCAGCAATAAGATATAACGAAATGTATCTGAGGATTTGATAAGCTACTGTACATCCTTACCTTTGTGCGCTGTGCACATGATGAGTGCGTATTGAGCATGAATTTATTTCCCCAGCTCTGATTTTAGATTACATCCACTACATGTACGACATACACGCCCTTCTACAAAATGATCTTCTGAATTGTGAAAATATTTCCCCAAATCCCAATGTAAATAGTTGTGAAAAGCAGCTTGAATAAGATACGATGACTGTAATATATATGTTATATGTCTATAAAATATATCTTATGTCTTATTATATATAGTATTTGTGTAATATATCTATGATATATATTTGGGATACTCCCCAAAAATGGAAATAATGGTCTACTGGGCAGAACAAAGCTTTTGTAGTATAAATTTTCCTGTTGGTGAGCATCAAGCAACTCAATGTGAAATAGTACACACAGTGGCATCCTCTGGAAAATATCTCTCTGGTCACAGTGGATATTTTCATAAAATCAGCTTCACTCAAACCTATTTTTTTTATGGTTGATTTAAGAGAACATCATGCAGCTGTGTAATTTTGTTTCCTGCTTGGGGAAAATGCCACAGAAACTGTTGTGATGTTTAATGTAGTTTACAAGACAGCACTATGGGAAAAATTCAAGTGTACAAGAAGTGTTCTCATTTTAAAACAAGTGAAATATCAGTTGATGACAAGCTTCATTCTAGCTGTCCATCAGCTTCCTGAATAGAAGAAAAGGTTGCCAAGATTTGTGCACTTGTGCTCAGAGACCAGTGAGGAACCATGGATGAGAAGGGGAAGTTATCGAGACGATCTTGGAATTTTAATGGAAGATTTGGGAATGAGATGAGTCGCAGAAAAAGTTATGCCTTGGGTTCTAACTGACCAGGCAAAAGAGGGTCCAATGCAACATGCCATGCTTTGAAAGAACAGCTCCAAAGAGACGCAGACTTTGCTTCTCTTAAAACCTTGAGAGCAAATATCAATGAAGCCAGTGGAAGATGTCATCTTCACCTTGCCCCCCAAAAAGCTCGTCAAGTGAAATCCAAGATCAAGATGATACTAAAAAAAAAACACTTTTAAAAAATATCATGGAGAGTGCATTTGAAGTTTGTTCCACCAGGTCAGATAGTTAATCAAGTTTTTTATTTGGAGGTTTTGAAAAGATTACGTAACAGTGTGCTACAAAAAAGGCCTTGTTTGTCGCAGTTGTGGGCCCTGGCTTGTCACCAGGACAATGTACCTGCTCACACAGCCATCTCAGTGTGCCAGTTTGGGCCAAAAATCAGCATGTCTCACTGTCCCACGCATATGATGCACCTAATCTCACTCCATGCAACTTCCTTTTGTTTCTGTAAATGAAAAGGGACATGAATAGATTTGACAACACAGAAAAGGTGAATAAAATAAAATGCAGGTATTGTTATCCATCCAAAGAGATGAATTTGAAAAATGTTTCCAAAAATGGAATCACAGATTTGACAAATGTATTAAGTTTAATGGAGAATAGTTTGAAGATGATAATGTTGTTTTGTAAAAATAAATTTAAAATTAAAAACATAGCTTTGAAAAAAGTTCTGGATTTGGGGGAGGGGTACCCCTTTGTATGTGTGTGTGTGTGTGTGTGTGTGTGAGAGAGTGTGTGAGTGTGTGTGTGTGTGTGTATGTATAAAGTTCCAAGTGCAAATGGATCAAAGAAAAAGGAGATACACTTGAAGATTTAGTCTCATATCTGAAACATGCTGAGACCAATATTCATGTTACTGAATACAATTTCTGAAAACAGATCTTTGTATATCTTAGTTGCATTACATTAATAGGAAGAAGTATAAGGCCTATCCTGTGTTGTTTTAATACTCATCCATTGGAATCATAAATTGAGGAAAATGAAGCCAAGATACCTATAGTTGTTAGGTGCCATCTAGTCCGTCCTGCCCTGAGTCACCTTGTCCCAACAAAAAGAAACACTTCACACTCCCGTGCCATCCTCATAATTGGGCCTAGGTTACAGGCACTGTCATTATGGCCTTCTGTATTTTTGTTGCCCTTCCACTTTACCAAACATGATATCCTTCAGGGACTACTTTTTAAAAAATGGGGTTTTATGGTCAATGCTTGAAAAACAGAGAAATGTATCTAATGAGAAAAGCAATGTAATAAATAAATTGATTATTACCGTTTTAAAATAAGCAATAAAATGATTGGTCATAACCAATCAAAGTTTCACACGCAACATATGAGTATGCAAAAATGTTTATATGTTTCATTTTAAATTCAGAATTGGGATCAATTTTAGACACAACTGGTCCCAGTGTCTCAATGTTACCTAATGGGCTTCCTTCCCTTATTGGGCTGATTCCTGCATCAACACGTGTCCAGAATGCTTATTTCAGAAGTGAATCCATCACATTCAAAAGTCAAAGGCCTTCCTATGATGGCAGGAAAGCATCTTGGGGAAGGCTCTCACTGTATCAATACTTGTACCCAAATAAATTACTCTGGTGAGAGGAGGGAGCTTTACTGAGATCCTGGACCTGATCTTAAGGCAAAATTACTTGAAGCACATGACCAGGAAATACAGAAAGAATATTAATATGGAGGCTAGAAAATATAACTCATCTAATTACGTCCACCTATTTGAGACTAATGTAATGTCTTAAAGAGAGGGTAGCAGTCATTTGGGTGTTTGGTGTATGTAGAACAACAAAAAATGCAGATAAAGAAAATTAAATTTGGCCTATTTGTGAAATATTGAAGAAGCTAGCTAAATAGAATGGTAAATTCATCATAACTGTAAAAAATGTCATGAATTTGAGAACAAAAGCAAGATGTGATTTAAAGTCCCAACTTTAATATTTATTGAGTGTTCACTCTTGAGTAAGCTATTTAACTACTCTGAATCTCATCTGTAAAATAATATCAGAGAAAACACAGAACCATAGTAATTATTCATTTATAAAGTTTCATGTGCAATCTCTAAAATGTAACATTTAGCAGCATTAGAAATAATTAAATAGCAGTCTTACTATTATTATAATAGGAATAGTTTAGGGAATAAAATAGCCCCCCTAATCCAATAAATATGTCAGAAATAAATTGCTTACTTCTTTAGTGACTGACCACAGATTTTTTTTTTTTTTTTTTTTGCCTAATGGCATGGCAACGCTCAGTCAGCAGGTCCCTCAGAGTTAATGTCAGCTTCGTCTTCCCTTGGACTGACAAGGGAGGTATGTAAAATGTAAAAGTAAAGAAGAAAAAGGAGGCTTATAGTGTGCAACTCAGAATTTCTTTCCCTCAAAATAACTTTAATAATAATTTTACTGGCTTTCATTTGACACAGAAATTGGAGAGAAAAGGAGGAATGGGCATATTATTTAGTGAATCTCATTTGCCATTGCATTCATAGCTCACCATATGTTCATCATATATATAAAACTTATTTTAAGCTCTCTCTCTTTTTTTCTTTTGCAGCTGTGCCCCGAATTTTAATCACAGAAGGCTATATCTATAATATGACCTTAGAGATTTAGTTTAAACACACCCCGTTAGGGCTTTTGATAGCTTTAAGTGTGTTTTATTAATCTATTTTACTTTTGTGTTGCATACTATTTTTTATTGAGGCCTCTTGGCATATTATTTTCCAGAAACCTGGACATACTCTTCTTAATTATGATTTTTTGTATCCTACTTTGAACAAATATAAGAACCTTCATTTTAGTTAGCAATTTCTAAAGACATGCAGCAATAACTTAAAACTATGGTAAACACTGAATGAGAGTATGACCTAAAAATTGACTGTGTTTTTTCACCAAATGTAGATAAGAAAAATGCAGGAGTTTTGTATGAATTGTCATATCACTGTTAGCAAACCATAATTAACTAAGATTCTTCCCTTCATTTTCATTGAATGTCTAGTGCACGAAATTCTCTAGAATCTATTGATCCAGTGCCCTCTTCAAATGGAAAAGCAGGAAACGACTATGTGATAGATAACATGATGTATGCAGTATTTCTGCTCAAGATGTTTTTTTTAACATGGACTAGTATAAGCCCAAAAGCCAAATAATAATTAAATAACTTAGAGTCTCAGTATTACACAGTCAACCTTTAAAATATGGATTTGTTTTTTCCAGGAATTCTATAATCATTAAGGCATTTAGCAGTACTATATTTTAATTATGCTCACTATGATTGGCTTAAACTCTATTAGAGAAGACAGGAATCCAAAATTATTTTAATTATAAGTAAAATTGTCAAATTCCCTTTAATAATATATACAGGTTTAATTTAAATCTCATAAACATGAAGCCCACTAAGTCAGACCCCAAATGCAAGTCCACATCTTGTTCATTTCAGAAGGTCACAAAATCTCATTTTGGTAGACACGCATCATCTGTGATGATGCCTTGATTAAAGTGACCTGAGGGGCGAATGTGCATTTAGGCATTGGAAATGAGCTTCTCATGACTCTGAAGAAGTGAAGCAATAAAGACTTTTCTCACTCACTTCTCTTCCTCATTGATCTTCAGAGGGAGAACCACAGTAGTAGATATTCACTTTATAGGAGAAAGAGCAGGAGAAAGTGTCCACCAGTAGGAACAAGCAAGCAAACAAAAATGTCCTCTTAAAAAGTCTATTCATTTTTCCTGCGACTATTAAACAGAAACCTTAACATGTAATATTATTAAGGTAGTGATATTGCAGCACATTAATGTATATAAGGGTGTGAAAAAATTGAAGCACTAGTGAACAAGGGTTCCATTTCTAACTCTTAAATGCCAGATGTTCAATTTCCAATTTTCACATGAGACTGTATATCTCAACTGTAAATGTAAGATATTAGTGTTATGGATTCTCCTCTTCTTAAAACCTTGCTCTGTGGTTTAAAAAGCACCAGGGGACTAGGAGGAATTCAAGTACCCTCCAGACACTGCAGTGATTGCTGTTCATTACTAAGGGGCACAGGGGCAAGGCTACCTGTGTCTTCTCATTTTGTTTCATTAGGTGCCCATTTAATGAGGCCATGGTTTTGCCTATAAACAATGCATGGCACTTAGTAGGTATCAATAAACACTTACAAAATGCTTCAAGAAAATATCTACTTCCCCACAATACTCTCACAGTCTCAAATTCTTCAAACTCTGGCAAGTACATCCTCCCCTTTCCACCTTCATGTCTTCACTCATCAGATTTGAACAAAACACTATTACTTCCCTAGAGCACACGCAGGCTATTACACATTAAGTCATAAAACAGAATAAGATTAATTATGAATGAGAACTGGTGAAGGACAGCACTACAAGAAGCTGCAAACGGAGTGACATTTTAAAGAGACGCCTTGATTACAAGGTTTTATGCAGAAGAGGTGGAAAGATATACAACTTCCAAAGCCTTTACAGCAGCGAGGAAACAGCATGCTTTGAAAGGCTAACAAAAAGATTCCAGCTCTCTCCTTGCAACCGCGTAACAATGTCACACACACACACACACACACACACACACATCCAAACAAGACCACATTGAAATATTCGCATCTTAGATATCTTTTAAAAAGCTCTGTGAGCACAAAAGATGCCACTGCTGTTCCAACGCAGGAGCCTTTTATGTTCCCTCATCTTTACATCATAGAAGGAGCTCAAAGGGTTAATTAAAATTTAATGATATCGGCAGTACTTTGAAAAAGTTATGAACTTGGGAGAGATCAATCACTTTCTTGGACTGCCAGACTTCAAAGCAGGCATTATGCAAAAGCAGAGAGGGGGGAAACTGCTCCCACTCTGAACGGAATTCATAAGCAAGGATTTTCTCATTAGTGCTCTCTCTGTACATGGGGGAGATTCCAAGTTCAAACTCAAAAGAGGTGAGATGCCAAAAAAGTGGTTAATCGGAATGTTAAGCCTTTGATGCCCATCACATTTCTGCTTGAGTGAACATTTTAGCGGGAGCATTGAAATGCTGGACGCCCCTAAGTCAGTAAATTTGGGACTAGGAGAAAAACAGCTACATCCACCCCCACCCCCACCCTTATTTTTGCTTTTGGAGTTGCATTTTGTTTGCCTGGATTTAGCATAAGAAAAAACAAAGTAACCGAACTAATTAGGTTGTTTACTCATTCTCAGTGACATTCTATAGAATGACATTTAAAATGAGTAATTTAAACTTCTGTGAATGTGTAAAATTTGGCTGTTTCTTATTACCTAAATTCTCTACCATCATTTCATTCTCCCTTTGAAATTCATGTACTTATAAAGGGTGATTCTTTTCAACCAAAGGAAATTCATTTATTTTTTGCAGATATATGGTTACCCTTTATGTTGGATTTTCGCTTTGGGTGGGCATGGTCAGTTCTATACAAGTCACAGAAGTGGGAGACATACTCTATTTTATACAACTGTGAATTGTCCAAGGTGGCCCCAGAAAATTCCTGAGCTGATCCGGGAAGGACAAAATTCAAATACCCTAAATATCTGGACAGGAAGCACTTTTTGACAATTGAGCAGGAAGATCGGCAGCTTCTTCATATACCTGGCCTTTGGAAGTGTCATTAAAGGGAATGTTCATCTAACAACAGTCATGAAAATAAATAACTAAAAAGAGTACATCAAATATGTTGAAAAACTTGGGATTATCCCTAATACAATTTTGGTTCCAGATGCTACTGAAGACTAGAGCTTTCATCAAACTCTAACGATTTAAGTTGAGGTATATAGTGTTGCAGGAGTCCTGTTGGAGCAATCATTAATTCAAGGGAAGGATTGGGTTCATTGATAATTATGCCTACTGAGAAAATTATAATAATCTAATGAATGTATTACCCTCTTTGTAACAATAGAGTCTCAATCAAGCCGGCAATTATGATCAATTTATTAGCTGTTCAATGTCTTATCTTGTTATAGCCAGCATTTGGAGTACTGATTGTTTGCATTTGATTTTTTTTCCTTTTGAATTTTGATCCTTGAACAAAGAAAGGATGTCCCATAGTGATATAAAGGTAAAGTGACAGTGACAGATTCCGGTGCTTAGAGAAGTCCTGCAGGTAATAAGCATGCATAAGAAGGCTGGTGAGCACTGGACAATTTACCCTTGCCTCCTTTATCGCTTGTTCACCTTCCAGAGTCTTCCTTGGTCTTGTCATTTTGTGCTGATCTTTCACTAATTGTACATTGTCTTTGCTGTCACTTAAGTTAATGCGTCTAACCTCTAATTAATAATTCATGCTTTTTCTGCCCCTACCCCTTGTGACCATTACCCCTTCTGCCCCTACCCCTGTGTGTGAATGTTTTCCTTGATTTTTTAAATAATAAAGGTATCATATAACACTTGTTATTTTGTGATTGACAAATCTCACTCAGCTTGTAGGCTCCAAGTTCACCCATAATGTGCAGTGATTTTAGATTCATCATTATTTTTTAAGGTTGCATAGAATTCCAAAAAGCAAGTCCATGTAATCTAGTCAATGCTGACTCATAATGACCCCATAGGAGAGGGTAGAACTGTCCTGTGATGTCTGACCCTGTGACTCATAATGGCAGTAAAGCGCTCTACTCTCTTACAGAATGGCTGATGGTTTCAAGCTGCTTACCTTGTTGACCACACCCCAGTGTGTAACCACTGTACGCTGCCAGGTGTGTATATTCATTCATCTACTGATGGACACTTTGGTTTTAATCTTTCTACTATTATGAGTAAGTTTGCGATAAAAAGAGTGTGTGTGTGTATATATATATTTATATATAAATCATGTCATAACTTTTATTTCTGTAAATATATGATTAGTAGTTAGATTGGTGGATCACATTTTATTTATACATGTAAACCAAAACTACAAAGATAATCAAAGAAAAATAGGGGCAAATATAGGAACCCAAATTTATGTTATAAATGGACTACCAAACATAAATACATGTGCACAGGAAAAAGATAAACCAAATGACTTGGACTTCCTAAAAATTAAACACTTATGTACATTAAAATATTTTACCAGAAAATGTAAAAAGAAAGCACAGAGTAGGGAAAAATACTCGCAAATGGCATATCAAACATGGCACTAAGCTGTAAAACTTGTAGAAAACTTGAATATATCAACAACAAAAAGATAAACAATTGAATGAAAAGAGCACAGAGAACATGATCAGAGATTTCACCAAAGATGGCGTTAGGGAGTCAAGAAATACATGAAGAAATTCTCTTCTTCTGTAGTTGTCAGAGAGATACAAATCTAAGTCACGAGACATTGTCTCACTGCTGTATTAATAACAATGTTCAAAAGCAAGAAATTACAAAGCACCCCGGTGGGGTTTTGGAGAAATTGGAAGCCTCATACGTGCTGGTCAGAATGTAAAATGGCACAATAATAATAAATAGCTGTATGGTATATCTTTGAAAACATGAGCTTGCTTCTATATGTAATTTCTATTTTTTTATTTTTCTGGCTTTGTTTTCTTAAAAACAATATATGAAAAAACACATGCCTTCCTCTCCTTTATTCCCTTTTTGCTCACATTTTAAAGTATGTTTGAATGACTATCATTCTTATTCTATCCATTATTTTTCTTTTCATTAATTTTGAATATTTTATAAAATATGAAGTTAGTAAAAAAGTATTGCTACAAAATAATCAAAATCATTATAAAACACAACGTGTTAAATGTATAGTGATTGTTTATCAATATATTCTCTCTCTCAGCCTATATGCATCTGAAGACAGTCTCCATATCTCTCACCCTTTACTGAAGAACTCTATGGTCTATGATTTATAACTCATCAAAGTAGCAGTCTTAGAATCCTTAAGGATCGCAAACCATATTCATTTTAGATGTTATTTGAGTTCTGGATCCCAAAAGAAGTCTGATCAGTTAAGATGGTTGTAAGGTGCATGAAGCAAGGTTTCCCAAACGAATTCTCATAGGATCGCCCATGCTAATTGGGAAGAATGAGTGGTGAACTGGCATGCCGGGAAGAAGAAAAAAAAACAAAAACTCTACATGTAACTTTCCTGACATTTTTCTCAAGAAAACATTTTTCATAAAATGTATTTGTAAGAACAATCCATGATCTTCCTGAGCCCTTTGAGAAAACCTGTCATGGTTATTATCCCCCTTGGAATCAAAAACAAAAACTAAGAGTCGCATCCCCATTTGAGTTGCCTCCTATGTCTCGAATTGAATCAGATTGACCCTTGAGGTGACGGTACTCCAATGAGACTCAGACTATTATTGTCCCGAGAGGACTGTTTTGCAGTCATCCAGTGATCACAGTCACATATTTAAATACATTCAGTGTGGAATAAACCAGTGTGTGTATGAACAGAAAAGTTTTCAAGTTTATTTCTACGTTACTTTATGATAATATTTTTTAATTTTATAATTAATTGGGAGTTAATACATACCATATATACTCGAGTAAAAGCCGACCTTAATATCAGTGAAGGCACCTAATTTTACCACAAAAACTGCATTAAAATGTGCTGAAAAACTTAGCTTGTACTGGAGTATATATGGTAGGTCATATCATTCCATAGTTCGATCACATCAAGCAGAATTGTATAATTGCTACCATAGTCAGTGTCCAAACATTCTTTTTCTTCCTAGACTCCTTGAAATTTTCTCCCTTTACCCCACCACTTCCCTCACCGGAGCCTCCTGAAACACTTATTCTACTTGCTGTCCTGAAGGCTCATCATCCTGAGCATCATACATTGAAACACATAAAATCATATAATACAACTGCATGAAGGTGACCTCCAATGACATAACACCTCTGTGATACACCCTAATGAAAACAAAACATATTTGTTACTAGTCATTTTTTACAGTCCCATAAATTGGTAAATGGCATAACAGAAAAAGGTTTACTGGCGGAAAAATAAACAAAATAACCCAAAACTTAAGGAAAACAAAACTTTGATGGGTTCAAGATGGGGATCGGAATCAGGATGATAAAGAATGAGCCTGTGAACATCAACGGGAAGAGCATTGCAAGGCAAAGGGTTATTATACAAAGTAGCTGAAAAGCAGGCAAAGCCTATGCTATCCAGCAAGAGAAAGGAGCTGGAAGTGGGTGTGCGGAGGAGGATCGGGAATTCCACATGGTGGTGCTCCGATTCAGTTCCTAGCAGACGAATGTGACATTGGTGCCTTTGGCTTCACTGACATTTGTCTTTCTGTTCATCTAGGAAGTCAGTTCCCACTCCCTACCTCATCCATGCTTTCTTTACCTTGCCTTTTACTGTAATCTGAATCTCAAATGTGGTGGGATGATGAAGTCTTCTTCCACAATATTTCAATTTTACTTTAGGATGAAAGTTCCATATGGAATAATGCCTCAAAACCAACACATCTTGATGCAACTTTCTCCAATGATTTAGGAAAGAGCAGCCTTGTCATCTCACACAGACCCAAAGCTTTGAAGGTGGATGAATGCTTATTACACATGCATGGCCAAGTCATACTTGAATTCCTAGAGTTTCTGTTCCATTGTGTGTTTGGTTCAGTAAGTTATTGCTAGTGTTGTGCTTTTGCTGAAAGTTGTAACTTTGCTAACTGAGATGGCACCAAATCACACTGAGGGGTGTTTGTTGTAGTTCCAGCAATTTTCGATCTTTTAGTTCATTTGTACATAATAACTTTTTTCCTTACAACCACCAACCTCTGCTTTAAATAGGGTGGAAATAGACTCCGTGACACTTTGATCAGCACACTACTCAAAGAAGTATTTCACTTCTTGCTCATAATAAGTTAGCTGAGACCTTTGAAGCTACTTTGCTAATACCACTTCACACTGCATATTTCATGACAAAAAGATAAGGCAAGATACTTTAGTACTGACCGTTTATGATTCTCTCCCAATTTCACAGGAAGCTGATTCCAGAAACACCTTTTTCTGAAATTGTGAAAACAAAAATTTGCTTTAAAAGTTTTTTACATAATAAGAAAAACTATACTAAGCTCATTTCACTTAGAATAATCAAAACAAGTAATTGAAAGTAGATATTTTCCATTTCCTATAAATCTAAATTTAAAATATAATTTGGTAACTTGGGGTATATCTTTAATTCCTTAATCATCCTGATAAGTAAGGGGATGGGATTCCACAATACTGATGCATGTCAAAAATATATCTTAAGTCTGCAACTATTGGTGGCCACAAGCAAGATTTCCTATAGGAAATCAGTAGGGTGTCCTATGATTGAAGTATTTAGCTTAGAAAGCCAAACCATAGAGGATGGGAGTGTAATGAGAGAAGGAGGGATCAATCAAGGGAGACAAAATTAAGGGCCAACCCCTACCCCCACTCCCCTCCAAAGCAAGCCTATAAAGCAGGAAAAGTAAAGGTTTTATGTTTGCCAGAACAACCCTACCACCCACCCCCAGAAAAGAGCAGGGCAGCTAGGAGAGAATGAGGAAGGAGAGGGATGCTTCAAAGCTGCAGTAGGCAAGGAAGCTGAAAGCATGTGTAAGTCAGCACATTTGATCACTTCTGATAAATAAAATAAATTATTTAATAAATATTCAGTTTTATGTCAGTATAGCAGGTCCTATGACAAGAAATGAAATCCATGTGCTTGAGAACCAAGTGTGAAGTCTCTTTTTAACAGGTACCAGCTATGTTCCTGAGTTAATTTTTCATCACGTGGCTCTTAGTAGCCTTAAAATGGGATAATATTTGTCTGACTCACTAGAATGTTGTCCGAACCAATGAAATAATGAATAAAAATTTGAAATCATACCTAGAGCAAAGTAAATAATCTAAATTATTACTTATCATGCTTAATTCAAGTTAACAAAGCATTTAAGGAAGTTTACATTATTGTTTTCTTCAAATCATTCTATTGAATCATTTTACTTTATTTTTAAATTGTCATGATATCATTTATAATTACAAAAGAATACATTTTATTTTATGTTATCTGCCTATAACAGAATTTACTCTGGGTAAAATTTTAAAGGAAAAGCTGCTATTTCCCCCCAATTTAATACTTTCTATCCTTCAATGTTTTAGTACTGCTATCACACCAAGGAGTCCCCAGACTCCTAAGCTAATTTCATGATTTTGTAAAATGAGCTCCTATAGATGAAGATCCTTGATATGCTATGTGTCTATAGAAGACTGTCAAAATTAAAGAGAGAATTACAAACACAATAATTTGGGCAGTTTAGAACAGAGAGTGAGTGTCCCTAAGTCATGCTTGGCCTTTCAGGATCACTGAGTTGAAGCTCATATGTGAAAATCTACACGCGCAATGTCTCTCTTCTGTGCTTTGCTTACAGGGTTTTAATTCCCTCCCCTTTTCAAAGACATTTCTACCATTATGTTCTATAAGATCTCCTCATATTTCCTATCAATTAATTTGTCAAATACATACTGATATTGCAAGTATAGTATTTATGCAGTTGATATTTAGAAGAAAATGTATTAGTTTAAATAAAAACTATAGTAAATATAAATTATGAATTCATGAATAAAAATTAAGATAATATTAATTAAATCAAATACATTACTATTATTATTGCAATGAACATCAAGATTCCACCTATTGCCTACACAACTCTACTTAGTACTTCTGTCTCTTCTTGATTTCTCTCCATTTAATTATATCACAATCCAATTGTATTTGCTCTCTGTCAGCCTGGAGAAGCTACTTGGCTTCTTGAATTCAATTGATTTATGGACCAATCAGAGAAAGAAGTGTAACTACAAATGAGCATGTCACACAACAAGCTATTTGTAGAGCCAACGTTTTAATGGGCATTCATTCCAGGGAAATCCCTCACATCAAGAGATCTGCCTACCACTGGAAAGAATAGGGACTTGAAAAGATGAGGTCTACAGTAAGGTGTGGTGACCAGATTAGATGATACCTGCTTATCACGAAAACATAGCATCTGGATTTTTAAAGGCCAGTTTTTAAACAAACAGACATCTGAGACATCACCAAGCCCACATGGAAGACGTGCGCCAACTCCTGTGATAAAATCCAAATCTGAATGGTGTAAGAGCTTAAATTGTGAAATTCTGGTTTGCAGAAGGCTGTGCATGACAGAAGAAGCCCAAAATACATTGACACAATTTACACATGGAATAAGCTTCTGTTTTTTTCTCCTCTGACCACAATTGAGGGGTGGGTATAACCGGGTAAACAGACAGAGAATATTGGAGAGATGAGTATAGTAGATTAAAATGATAAATCTGAAAAATAGTTAAAACGTTGTCATTTCCTCTCCCTTTTGATACACTGTGAGCTTGATTTGGTTACTAATAATTTCTGTTTTGTTTTGAATTGAGCTCATTTCAGTTGCATTTTGTTGTTGTTGGTAGCATCCTGGACTCTGCTCTGCATCTTTCTATGTTTTTCAGTATGAGAATCTCAGGTGAGTCTGTAGAGACAATAACTGAAACACAGTGCCTGAGGAGTAGAGCAGGGGAGGGCGGTTAATGCAGAGCTGATGTCAAGGAGCACAAGAAGGAAGAAATATGTTGAAAATGCTTGTGGTAGTGATTGTACAGCTTTGCTTGGTATGACTGAATTATTGAATAGTATGTTTCTGGATTATTTCCTAATAAAATCTGCCCCCCACACCCCAAACAATTTTTTTTAAAGGCTGGGAGGGGAAAAGGGCAACTTTCCAAAACCAAGCTCACCGTCATCCAGTTTCTTCTGACTCAGGCAGCCATACAGGCTGGTAGAACTGCCCCTGTGGGTTTCCGAGACTGTAAGGCTTTATGGAGAGAAACTTGCTGTGATTCCAAACTGCTGGCTACATGGTTAGCAGCCCAAATCAAAACTGCTCTGCCTCCAGGTCTCCATCTGGAAACTCTAGCCAGAAGGAAAATGGACGTGGGACCATATGCTGTAGGTACACCTTTGATATGCAGCTCAGCAATGAGATGGTGAGCCTTTGGTTCAGAACACTTTGAAGGCTGTGATAGTCTTTAAACTTTACAGCCGCCGAATTAACTTTCCATGGTTAATTGATGTTGGGCACAGTTTTGAGGACAATGCAAATCAGGCAGTTTCTATAAGATAAGATATTCTGGTTATTTGGGCTAATTTTAAAGCAATCCGGTAGATCCAAGTTTGAGTATGGTGAAAGAAGGGGTTAGGTGAAGGGGTCTATACTTGCTATAAAGAAATAAACATTGTGGAGACCAATGCACAGAAACCATTACTGACTTATCTACATAAAGCCTTTACTATAATTATTTAACTCCTGCTCATTCTTCAGGTTTCTACTACACAACCTCAGAGAAGCATCCATCCGATCTCACCCTGCTCTTCCCTAACCTTCCTAATTCAAATGCCTCCTTTGTACTCTCCCAGACTTATATTTTAACTCTTTGTATAACTATATTATTAAACATTCTCTTTTTATTCCTTGATTCTCCTGTTTTGATCCTACTTAACTCACAGATCTTATTATATTTTAAATTTTACAATCATTGTTTAATATTTATCCTCTACTAAGACTGAAATTCCCTTAAATCTGAGGCTTTGTGTGGTCAAGTCATTAAATCGACAGTATCAAGCACATGGTTAAGTTCATTTATTTTAGTGAATAAATGTATGTTCCAGGAAGCATAATTGGCTCTTTCACATTTGTGATCATTCCTCGACCAGGAGAAATGTGTTATATTCCTATGACAACTAATGAAACCAATTAAGGATACTTAAACATGTTCCCTATATCACACATCTAGCAAGTAGTAGAAATAGAACCTTTTTTTAACTTAAAAATTGAAAGTTCCATTTTCAATACCATGTCGCTTAGTACTTAGTTTTCTGAATATTGGATCCTGAATTTCTGACATGAATTTCTTTCTTAAACTACTTTGCTAATACTGCTATTTTTGCTATCTGTGTTGCATTTCTCTCTTTGACATGGGAATATTGCGTTATTCGTTCAGGATCAAAGGGAAATGAGTCTGAAAGTTGAACTCTATATTATATGCTTCCATCTCATCCTGTTTGCATATGTTGCAAATGGTGACAATGTCAATATTCAAAGATAACACGAGATATGCCACATTTGAATTTCTTCTTAACTGAGCAATGTATATCCAGATAATATCAGTTTTGCCTGAGCATTTGATTTCAGCGTACATTTCTTCAACTTTTTGTTCAAATGTAGTTATGGGAGAATTAGTTTATAAACACTGAATGAGTTACTTTACTTTAATAACTGCAAGAGAGAAAATAAGCCAAACCCAATCAAACTCACTGCTGTTGGATCAGTTCTGACCCATAAGGACCCTGTAGGACATGTCAGAACTGAGTGTCTGCTCCATTACTCTTGCAGAGAGTCAAAAGACGGGTGCTTTTCCTGTGTAATGGCCTGGTGTTCTCTAACTGCTGACCTCGTGGATCGCTGCCCAACTCCTGACCACTTTGCCATCAGGGTGCTAGAGAAAAATAGGGGTTGGCAAATCTTTTGGTTTGTTGATAGTTCTTTTTCGGAACCTTTTCCTCAGAAGTTAAAGTCACCCAGATAGTTTTAGATATCTGACTTGCAACAAAATGAAATCTAGTTTATGTGGTTCCTGACCCCAAACACTTTTACTTCTGTTAACAGCTGATAGTGTTTCCTAATAACTCTACAAAAAGTAGGTCACCCCCTCCTATTTGACACCTGCAGAGGGAAGCACGGAAAACAAAATGTTTACATCGAGTCTGTTGCAACTCATGGCAACCTTCTGTGCTCCCTCACGAATTTAACACCAACATCTCAGAAATCGATGGACAAGAATCTTCAGAGGAAATTCCGAGTGGACTTCAAGCTTTAACAGTTTTGCTAGTAGCTAAGCTCAAGAAGAAACCTTAGGTGGTACACGCTGATAAGCACTCGATTGCTGACCAGAAGAAAGGCTACCCCATGTTTCCAGAGGGACAAGCGTGGCGATCTGTTTCCACAAAGACTATAAGCGAGAAAACTTTGGGCCACTGACTCAAATCAATTCTATTTCAGATCAGTGCTCTATCGGGTTGCTAAAGTTGTTAATATTTATGGGAGAAGACGGTCTCATTTTTCTCCCATGGTCAGGGTTATTGATTGGACCCACGAACCTTATAGTTGGGAGTCCAATCCTTTTCCTATAGCATTGAAGTTCCAGAAACTGCAGCCAGTGATGTCCTGCGAGCTGGGCTTTATATGAGTCAGAATAGACTAGCTAGCATCTAACAACACACACTAATAAGGCAGATGTGACATATTTTTCTATATCAAAATTATTTAAGTACTGATCTTTTGACATCCTTAAGGGATACTACCAAGAAATGCCTAATATTTAGACCAAGGCATGAATATGTATGTCCAGATTATGTATAAATGATATATAATTACTTGTTAACCTTTATATCCCTTTTAGAATAAGTGTTAAACGACTAAAGCTACGAGAAATAAGCCATCTTTTGCCCTTTCCTTCCCTAGCGGTTTTATAGTTCAAGTTCTCCATCCCATTTAAAAAATGTTTCTAAAATTCTTTCACAATATTTTTACACTTTGGTATAGTTCACATAATAACCAAATAAGTTCTATGCACCCTTTTTATTGAGAATGCTCAATTATTGCTTTTTTCAAGAACAAAACATACAGAAAAGAAGATAATTCAACTATTCCATGTATATCATATTTAACGTATGAAGTGATAAGTATAGAAATAAGAGCATATTCATATACTTTCAAAATCTAGAAAATGACAGTATGTTGATATTTCTACAAATAGTCAAAGTGCTTTAGGTTCCAAAACAAGGTGGGGTGGGTGGGTGGGTGGAAGTAATTAATTAGATACAGGGTAAATCTCTAAGCTCTTTTTAATCATACCTCAAGTTTAAACCCCCACTTTCTAGGACATGACTCGGGGCAAAGCAGTCCTTCGCTTCACAATTAAAGATGTGTCTTAGCCTTCCTAGGTAAAATTAAGAAAGCACGTGTTTAGGGTTTTGCAACTTGCCAAAAGGTATGAGGCCAGTGGATTTCAGATGACAGTCCTCACTGTCTCAGCAGGGCCTGTGGGTTCTATGCTTTTATTCATTAAATATAGCATTGACTTTTTAACTACTCTGACAGCCTGGGGATTTTAATACCACCTTAATTCAAAAATTCCAAGGGCGCTTATAAATGATATTGTTTGATAATTTCTGTGTTTTACTGAATCATTTTTCTTCAGAATGGGTACAAATACAGATCTCTTCCCTGGGTTGACCAGGTAGCTGTTTCCAAATTTCATGGCAGAGACAAGTGAGTGCTTCCAATTCTTAAGCACCTTAAGGAAAGAATTCAGTTGGTTTTTCCTTATTTTCTGAAAACTTGTTTTTTAGCTAATTCCTTTAAGGTAGCTTGGATTTGTTCCTTCCGTACCATGACACCCCTGGAAATGGTCTTATGTAATCTGGCCTTTTGGTACCCTGCCTTTCCACATTCCTTCCATCTACTTTTGATGATTTCTAGATCATTTAATATTTTTCCCACTGACTCCATTAACTCAAGGCTTGAAGTTTTATTTCAGTTCTTACAGCTTGAAATATATTGAATTACATCATTTCAGCTTTCTAGCACCAAGTCATTGCATGCTTTATTATATACTTTGTTTAGCCTATTGTTGTGGTTGTTTTCAGGTGTCACTTCTGGAGCATAGGGGGCTGGTGCATAGCATAAGAAAACACTGTCTGGTCCTGTTCCCCCTTCACAATTGTGTCAATGTCTGAGTCTATCGTTGAAGTCACTATGTCAATCCATCTCCATGAGATCCTTCTTTTTTTGTCTTACTTTATCAAGTAGGATGTCGTTGATAGTTGGGGTTTGTTTGTTTGTTTTGTGCTAACATAGCACCTCTGAGAAGATATGGGTGGAGTGTAGCCTGTCAATCAGGTGGCAGCTTGATGACCTCCCTTGGAGATGCAATAGGATATAGGGCGCTCTGGAAGCCACTGACCCCTCTCTCTCCTTGGTGGTCTGGCCAGTCTCCTGCTTAGTTCAACGGCCATGCCTCCTCACGTGTGCTGTGTTACCTGTGGTTGGTACAGCACTCCAGGTCACCTTGCCAAGCCAATTTTGGATGACATTGCTGTTCGCCAGCACAGCGTGGCTCCATCTCGCTGTGTCTGCTGCCTGTCGACTGACCCACTTATCATGACACCACTCTAGATGCCGCGCCTCCCACCAGTCACCTGGCATTGCTACACCATGGGGCTCCACCGCAACCTGCTCTGTCACGCTGACCTAGTCGTCTCTGCTCCATCTCCTCACCATCTCAGGTTCTACTGGCTACTTCCTTGGCCTTGGTCTGGCGACCCAAGTTGAGTTAGAAAAACTTCAGTTTATTAACTTACCCACAAAAATGAGTGAACTGATTACTGAAACCCAAATGAAGACTGAGCATGATAGTGGGACAAAAGGAAAGTAAAGGAAATAAAGGAAAGAACTAGGAGACAAAGGGTATTTATACAGGTCTAAATACAGACATGTACTTATGTAAATATATTTATATAGGATGGTGGGGAAATAGATATACGTGCATATATTTATGTGTTAGCATTTAGGTAGCAGATGGACATTGGACCTCCACTCAAGTACTTACTCAATGCAAGAACACTTTGTTCTGTTAAATTGGCATTCCATGATGCACACCTTCCCAACACAATCACTGAAGACAAATGTGTGCATAAGCAAATGTGGTGAAGACAGTTGATGGGGCCCAGCTATCAAAAGATATAGCACCTGGGGTCTTAAAGGCTTGGAGGTAAACAAGCACCCATCTACCTCAGAAGCATCAAGGCACACATGGAAGAAGCACACCAGCCTGTGTGACCACGAGGTGTAGAAGGGTTCAGGTATCAGACATCAAAGAACAAAAAATCATAACAGTGGGTGCCCACCTTCCTGATAGCATCTGGGGTCTTAAAGGCTTGCAGGTAAGCAAGCAGCCATTTAGCTCAGAAGCATCAAAGCCCAGATGGAAGAAGCACACCAACCTGTGTGAGTATGAGGTGTCGAAGGGATCACGTATTAGGCATCAAAGAACAAAAATAATATCATTGTAAAGGAGGGTGAGTACAGAGTGGAGACCCAAAGCCAATCTGAAGGGACCTGGATTCCCGCCCCCCTCTTATTGAAGGGTAGTGAGGAGGAAACGAGCCAGTCAGGGTGCAGGGTAGCAACGATGAAACATACAACTTTCCTCTAATTCTTAAATGCTTCTTCCCCCACTATCAGGATCTCAATTCTACCTTAAAAATCTGGCTAGACCAGAGGATATACATTGGTATAGATAGGAATGGAAACACAGCCAATCCAGGATAGATGATCCCTTCAGGACCAGTGGTTAGATTGGCAATACCTGGAGGGTGCAGGGAAGGTGGGTTAGAAAGGGGAAACCGATTACAAGGATCTACATATAACCTCCTCCATGGGTGATGGATAACAGAAAAGTGGGTGAAGGTAGACATCAGACAGTGTAAGATATGACAAAATAATCATAATTTATAAATTATCAAGGGGCGGGGAGGGAGAAAGAAAAATGAGGAGTTGATATTAAGAGCTCAAGTAGAAAGCAAATGTTTCGAGAATGATGTTGGCAACAAAAGTACAGATGTGCATGACACAATGGATGGATGTATGGGTTGTGATAATAATTGTATGAGCCCCCAGTAAAAAGATTAAAATATATATATAAGTGAGTGAACTGAGCTCTCTGGACCACTGTGTGAACTAATGTGCTGTTACATACATGCTATATTCCTTTTCACTTCTCTGGAGAACCCTGCCTAATACATGTCCTTATACAGGGACGGATCTCTCTTGACAACATCTCCAAAATATATAAGATAAATTCTCCCCATCCTTGTCTCTAAGGAGAATTCTGGCCATATGTCTGCCCAGACAGATGAGCTTGTTCTTTGAGAAGTACATGCTACTTTCTTTTCCTTTAATCGTTTTATTAAGGGCTCATACAACTCTTATCACAATCCATACATACATCAATTGTGTAAAGTACATTTGTACATTCATTGCCCTCATCATTCTCAAAACATTTGCTCTCCACTTAAGCCCCTGGCGTCAGGTCTTCATTTTTTCCCTCTCCCTCCCCACTCCCCCTTCCCTCATGGATCCTTGATAATTTAGAAATTATTATTTTGTCATATCTTGCCCTGTCTGACGTCTCCCTTCACCCACTTTTCTGTTGTCCGTCCCCCAGAGAGGAGGTCACATGTAGATCCTTTTAATGGGTTCCCCCTTTCCAACCCACCCTTCCTCTACCCTCCCAGTATTGCCACTCACACCACGGGTCCTGAAGGGATCATCTGCCCTGGATTCCCTGTGTTTCCAGTTCCTATCTGTACCACTGTACATCCTCTGGTCTAGCCAGACTTGCAAGGCAGAATTGGGATCATGGTAGTGGGGGGGGGGGGAAACGACTGGAAGCATTTAGGAACTGGAAGAAAGTTGTATTTTTCATCGTTGCTACATTGCACCCTGGCTGGCTCTTCTCCTCCCTGAGACCCTTTTGTAAGGGGATATACAGTGGCCTACAAATGGGCTCTGGGTCTCCACTTTGCACCCCCCTTTCAGTCACTATGGTAAGATTTGTTGTTCTGATGATGCCTGACACCTGATCTTTCAACACCTCATGACCATTTGTCTTCAGGGATCTTATAATGGAGATGAACACACAATGATATGATTTTTTCTTCTTTCATGCCTGATAACTGATCTCTTCAGCACCTTGTGATCATACAGGCTGGTGTGCTTCTTCCATGTGGACTTTGTTGCTTCTGAGCTACATGGCTACTTGTTCACTTTCAAGCCTTTCAGATCTCAGACAATATCTCTTTTGCTAGCCAGGCACCATCAGCTTTCTTTGCCACATTTTTCCTCAGCGATCGTATCATGGAGGTGTGCACCCAATGACATGATTTTTGTCATTTTTTGATGCCTGATAACTGATCCCTTTGGAGCCACGTAATCACACAGGCTGGTGAGCTTCTTCCATGTGGACTTTGTTGCTTCTGAGTTAGATGGCCGCTTGTTCACCTCCAAGCCTTTAAGACCCCAGACACTATCTCTCTTGGTAGCCGGGTACCATCAGCTTTCCTCGCCACACTTGCTCATACACCCATTTGTCCTCAGCGATCATATCATGGAGGTGTGCACCCAATGATATGATTGTCAGTTATTTGATGCCTGATAACTGATCCCTTTGGAACCATGTGATCACACAGGCTGGTGTGCTCTTCCATGTGGGCTTCGCTGCTTCTGAGCTAGATGGCCGCCTGTCCATCCCAACCCCTTAAGACCCCAGACGCTGTCTCTTTTGATAGCCGGGGACCATCAGCCTTCCTCACCACACTTGCTCTTTCAATACTGCCACTTGAGACATGCATCTTTTCTTTCGTTATTCTAATGTAAAATATGCTGAGCTTCTATTCGGGTGTTCTAATTCTAGAGTTTGTGCACATTTTATTATAATATTTTACTTTTGTCTTCTCAAGCTGCCCTTTGGATTTTCTGTTCAGCTCTTTGACTTCATTGTTCTTTCCATTTGCTTTAGTTACTCTATGATTCAGAACAAGCTTCGCAGTTGATGTTTTCTTTCGTTCCTGCCTTTGATGTTTCGTTCCATTTGATGTTTTCTTTCGTTCCTGTCTTTTATCTTTTATTTACCTTTTTCCTTCTTCATAAAAGATGTTCTTGGTGTCCTCCCGCAGCTCTCCAGGCTTCTGCCGTGAACGACTGACGTGTCAGATGTATTCTTGAGAAGCTCTCCAAGCCAGGTGGGACAGACTCAAACTCACATAGTTTGACTCTCATAGAATTTTTCATTTCTTCAGCTTTAACCTGAACGTATGCACAAGCAATTGACAGTTAGTTGTACAATCAGCCTCTGGCTTGCTTTCAGTTTAAAATACTGAGGTTCTCCAATGGCTCTTTCCACAGATGGAGTCAATTTGATTTCTGTGAGTTTGCTATGAACAAGTCATTGGTCTTAACCAAATTTTATCATACGATCTCCGGCTTCATTTCTATCACCACGTCCATATTTTTCAACTACCATTTCTTCCACTGTGTTTTCATCTTTTATGTTTTTATTGCCACTAATAATCAATACATCTTGATTTCATGTTTGATCAATTTCTTACCTAAGATGTTGGGAGCATTCTTAAATCGTGTCATCACTAGCTTTCAGGATTGCAACACAAATTTGAATCTTAATTTTATTGACTGAATTTCCTTGAAGGCAACAAGATATAATCCTATGATAGAAAGCATTGTACTTCAAAAATTGATTTTACAATGTGCTTTTTGAGAATGAAAACAACACCATTCCTCTTGATTATGTTATTCCTGGCAGAGTAAAAACAGTTTTCTGATTGAAAGTTGGCACTATCTGTCCATTTCAACTTGGATATCAATCTTTATGCATTCCAGTTTATTTTTGACGACTTCCAATTTCGCTAAATTCATACAGGGTACATTCCAAGTTTAGATAATTAGCAGATTTGTGCAGCTCTGTCTTCTTGAGTCCTGCCCCATCAGCAAACGAAGATCCCGAAGACTCCTCTCCCATAGGATTTTCCAGGTTTTCACCATCATTGATGATCCATTCTGAGAAAGCAGCGCCTCCTTACTCACCTTTTGAGTGTCCTCCTCTCTGAGGAGCCCAACCCCAGCACCATCCCCAACAATGCTGTGCTTCCATTCTTCAGGCATTCTGTGTCTGACAATGTTCAGGAGCTATACATAAGGGTTTCAGTGACTGCTTCCTCTGAAGGGGTAAGCTGAGTTCTTAGTTTTTGGTTCTTAGTTTTGAAGCTCCACTGAAACCTGTTCCATTTGGGTGACCCAGATGGCATTGGAAATACCAGTGACAGACCTGGAAACACACAAGTCCCCACAGTATAGCAAACTGACAGGAAAGTGGTGGCTGAATATATTAGAGTAAGCTTAATCAATTCCATAACTATTATTTTGATTATGTACTCCCAAGGGTGTTAGAAACACAGATTTACACGCAGAGTCAAAGAGCCATCAACACTCTCTTAGAGAACTTTAGGTCTGTTGACTGATATTCACATCAATACAAATGCAAACTTACAACTGTGATAACACTACAAAAGAGTGGCACAGGACAATATAAAGGTTTAAAACAAGACTTTTTCTTATTTAATTGGAATAAGAGAGGATACAGATGTAGTTTAGATTGAAGTTAAGAAATGTAGAAAAACCTAACTTTCTGACATGGTACAAAATGATAGAAAATGGTTATGTTTTTCATTAAATGTCATGTCTTAAAATAATTTTGAAGTTTTATATAAACACAAACTGAGGCTTCTTAAATTTTCTAGAAGAGTGCAATATCAGCATAATAATTCAATATTCTTAATGATATGCTCTTACAACATAAAGGACCATATGTTTTTGTGACATTTCATTCAAGATAGCTATGCAAACACTGTATATCCTAATATCCAATGTATGACCTTATTAGGCTTGTAGATGCTTCTTGATAATTAGAAATTTACTTTTTACAGTAAATTAAAGCCAAATGTCTTAAATATAAAGTAAACAGAAGAAACAAAATGTATCCGAATGGAAAAAAAGTTTTATTGTGATAACATTTTTTCTGAAACTGGTAATATATATGCCAAGTGTAATCATTTCAGTTACTGATAACTACACATCGATAGCAAACCACAGAAATAAATAATATGTATCATTAAACACACGTACTCCTGACAGCAAGAAGCAGAGTCTGCGATAAAGACTGAATAAGGGTGTTAAGAAGCATGGATATATTGGCTATAAAGATAATCCATCATGGGAATGATTTCCTTGCTAGTAATAATAAAGTGGATATTTCAAAAGATAATGCAGACTGTGCTTTTTCAAAACCCACTGTGATTAACTAATTGATTCAAAAGATTTCTTTTTTAAATCAACTTTCAACCCAATTTTTATGTGTTAATCATTATTAAGCAATAAAACATTTATAACTTACTGCACTTAGCAAGTCCCTCTGAGAATCTCAGGAAAGCGAAAAAGTAAATTTGTCATTTTGATTGATTAGCAATTGGCCTTAATGCATACTTAGTATTACAGTTTAAAAGCATATTTTAATCTGAAAATTTTCATAAAATACAGAATTCCCTAATTTTCCAAAAGTAACCAACTCTCTCTTCTTAATAGCTATGTAAGAAAGGATTGGAAATCCATATAAGAATCACAATAAAGACATATCCCTTGAACTAAGTAACTAAATATTTGTTTTAAATAAGTTTCAAATTTCAGCTTATATACAACCATCTATATGCATTAAACTATATATTTTATTAGGAATCTCAAAAATTCCAGGGAAAGGTAAGAAGATGAGAAAAAGAGCACTCCTGTTTTCAGTGTCACGTCTGCCAACCTCGGTTTTCAAGCCTTCATCGCCATCTTTCCAACTGGAAGTCTTTGGCGCTGACCTTTGCGAGGTTTGGCCCAAATATGTCTTTTTATCTGTCTACCCTGTCCTATCTGCATATGTTATTTGTTCTATAGGATTATCAACCCCACCCTTGTCTAATCTTTCCATTTTCTTTTAAATGAGAGAGAAATGAAGCTTTGTAGTCAGGGATATTACATTGATGAGCCCCACTGCATTCAGAATCAGACTGCCTCGTATGCATTGTGGCCTGCATGCGCTGATAGGAACACAATCACTCTAATTTGACATCTCTTTAAATCGCAGCCAGTTATCTGTCTGCAATGCACTTGGGAGTGCCAATGCAACCAGCAGGTCAACCTATCTTTGAGGGTAGAAGCCATGAGAAAGTTCAATGTGAGAAAGGTCAATGTGCATCAACCAGCCACATGTTTCAGCTCGTTTACAGTGGTTTCTAGTTTGTCTTATCAGAATCAAGATTCTGTGGTATTCAGATTACCTTGCATAAACTAGTTTACCTTTTGGTTACACCCTTTTCATGAATTTTCCTTTTTTATTTTTTCCCCAGCTACCTTTGAACACAACACTGAGGCAAAAATTGAACATAAACTATTTTCATACATATAATTTCTAATTCCCCCCCAAAAAAAATTCTTATTCTTTCTCAAAGTGGCTTTACTCCATTCAAATAAAATAACCTGTCTTTAACACAAAAAGAAACCAAGGCTCTCAGAGGTTAAGTAACATAACCATGGTCACACAATACAATCATATTCAGAATTAGGACTTGAACCCTGGCAGAATTACTTTTAAGTTCTGTGTTCATAAACACTGTGAGACAGTATTTGAGTACATTATAGGATAGCCAGAAAAATTAGATGTTAATACTTGTAAAAAAACTGACTTATTCTTTGGTGCATGGTACTGTTGTTAGGTACTCGAGTTGATTCCATTTCAGAGCCACCCCCAACACAACAGACTCAGAGTTCCCAGTCTCATGCCATAATCATAATTCCTGCTATATTTGACCCTATTATTATTAAACTACTATATAAATCTTTCTAGTCTAAAGTCTTTTCTTTTGATCCTTTACTTTACCAAGCATTATACCTTTTGCAGAGACTGGAAATCACCAAGTATGTGAAATGTGAAATGCACTCTCACCATACTGAATTCTAAGGAGTAGTTTGACTGTACTTCTTCCAAGACAGATTGGTTTGTTCTTTGAGCAGTGCACAGGATTTCAATATGCATCATTAACATCAGAATATGCACCAATTCTTCTTTGGTATTCCTTATTTATTGTCTAATTTATAGATATAGATGATATAGATAGATATAGGTATATATAGATAGGTATAGGTATTGATATCGATAGATATAGATATAGATATAGATATAGATATAGATATAGATATAGATAGGTATAGATATAGATAGATACAGGTACAGGTACAGATAGGTATAGGTATAGATAGATATAGATAGGAGTTCAAACTATCAGGGCTTCGGTCAGGCACACCTTAGTCCTCAGTGTGACCTTCATGCTCTTCAACACTTCCAAGCAGTATTGTTCAGAATATTTGTCAAATGTAATGTTCTTGACTGTTGCTCTCATGAGGATTGGCTGTGAACCCAAGCAAAATTAGATCCTTGATAACTTTAATATTTTTCCAATTTTAATGATGTTATCCATAGATTCAGTTGTGAGAATTTTGATTTTATTTACATTGAATTTCAATCCAATATGAAAACTCTAGTCGTTGATTTTCATCAGCAAGTACTGTAAGCTCTCCAAACTTTCAACAAGCAAGATTGTGTAATCTGAAAATGGTGGGTTATTAGTTCTGCAATTCTAATGCTGCATTATTCTCCACATAGCACAGATTCTTGGATCATTTGCTCAGCAAATAGATTCAAAAAGGATAGTGAAAAGGTACAACTCTTTACAGATCAGGTAATTGAGACTCAGATTTTTAATAGAATTTAAAATGTAATCAAAGCCTGTCAGTTTGTCATGCTGTGGTGGCTTGTGTGTTGCTGTGATGCAGGAAGGGATGTCACTGGAATTTTAAATTACAGAATTAGGATTATATATTTCTATCTATATAAACCTGAAAATATAGATGGTTATTTTGTCAACTTGAAATTTATTTTTATTTTTAAAAAATACATAAAGTGAAAGATTTATTTCAGTCCATATAGATTTCTACCTCTGGGGAGGGAGGAGGTAGTGAAAATTCACTTTCTTTTAGGAAAATTTCACTTTTGTTTATATTGGGATTTTAATATAATTTGAATTGTATTTACAGCTCATCCTTTTATCCCGTCTCCTCATTTTCCAATTTATCACCTGTAGGCCATTCAAACATAATTTATTATCATTTATGGAAGGACATTGTATGTGAAAGATTTACTATTTAAATTTTAGATATTCTTTAACCTGGTCTGTGGTATCCCTGTTTGTTCACAAATTCTTAAAATATGCTTAATAAAAAGTAGATAATATTTGGTGCTAAAAAAAATTACAGCTGGGTCACCCAATGTGAATGGGTTCCAGCTTAGCTTCCACACTAAACACAGACAATGAGAAGGATCGGGCTATCTGTTTCAGAGGAATTAGCCACCAAAAGTCCTATGTACAGCATCAAAATGTTGTCGACTGGTGAAAACATAATGAATAGAAGCAGACCAAAGTTAGTGGCAGGGTCAGAGATGAGCCTTTCCAGATGAAAGACACTGAAAAGATGCCTGAGAACAAGCTGCATTCTCAAAGGAGAATAGAAAACAATGGCATCGAGGGGTGTAACTTGTGGGGGTAAGCTTCTGGGCATTCATTGGTTGATGGGGCACTACTCAAAATGATGACAGCTACAAATTTATACTAATAATTGGAACATGGGAATATATGTAACATGACGTGAAGGGCAGAGGAGACCGGGTCTCAAACAACAAAGGTGGGGGTGGGAATCACATCACCATGAATGAGGGGGAGAATGAGGGGGAGTGCGTGATGGGGACCCAATGCCCATCTGTAGACAGCTGGACATCCCTTCCAGAGGGGTAGTGGGGAGGAGATGAGTCACTCAGGGTTCAGTGTAGCAACAATGAAACTCAAAATCTTCCTCTAGTTCCTGAATGCTTCCTCCCCTCCCAATTATCATGATCCCAATTTTACCTTGCGGACCTGGTTATCCCAGAGGATGTACAGCGGTGCAGTATGGATCTGGAAACAGGGAATCTAGGACGGACGAACCCCTCAACACCCGCGGTAGGAGTGGCGATACCAGGAGGGAAAGGGGTGTAGAAAGGGAGAACCGATCTCAGAGATATATGTGTAACCTCCTCTCTGAGAGATGGGCAATGGGAAGGTGGGTGAGGGGAGACGCCGGGCAGTGTAAGATAAGATATAATAATTATTTATAAACTATTAAGGGACCAGGAGGAAGGGGGGAGCGGGGAGGGAGAGGGAGGGGACGGTGAAAAAAATGGAAATCGAGCTGATTCCAGGAACCCAAGTGGAAGGCGAATTTTGAGAATGACGAGTGCAACGAATGTATAAGGGTGCTTTGCTCAATCGGTGTATGTATGGATTGTGATAAGAGTGGTATGAGCCCCAATAAATAGATTTATTAATAATAAAAGAAGAATCTAGGAAAATTAGAAGTCATAAAAAATGACATGGTCCCTCAAACTTGTCCAACCCCCATGCCCCTCCTATACTGCCTCACCCCTCAGTAAGCTCATCCTTCTGAGAGGCTCTACACCCTCTCTGGAGACCTCACCCCAGATCAACATGGCTACCACTCAGAAGGCAGCCTCCTGCCCCACTCCCCAGGTCCATCAATCTCAGCTGTCACTAGATGCCTTCCAGTCAATGACCTACCTATAAGTACCTGGAGCAGAAAATGTGTGATTCAATGTTTTGGGTCCTGCTCTTCACCAGAGCAGGTGACTGGCTAGTTTGCAAGCTTGAGCTTGTGCCCATTCTGCTACTTGTTGCTATTGCAGTGTAGTTGACCCCCTTATAAACGCAAATTGAATTTGTTCTGAAGGCAAGTATCTCTTACTTATTCCAGAACAGAAATTTCCTCTCTATGCCTTTTGAATTTTGATGAGCATATTTTCCTTCTTATGCATTATTGTAATTTTGTGTTTAAACTACTATGTTTTCAGCCATTCCACTTTAGTATTATTTGGTTTTTTATTGTTTTCGGTTGGGTTTCCCAGCAGTGAAGCACAAGAGGAGTGGATACATAATGAGAATAATGATAAACACTGACACAAAGTGTTATAGGGAATTTAGGGGTGGGGTGGGTGAAAGGGAGGGAAAGAGGATTTCAGGAGTAAATAAAGAAGGCGGTATGGGGGAGGAAGTTCTAGAACTGATTGTGATTGTACAACTCATGTTAAAGGCTATTTCTTCAGTAGAGGAGGGGGGCGCTCTAAGAATGTTGTGGTGGTGGCTCTTCAATTCCCTTGATAGGATTAAACAATTGAACTATTGCATGATGTATGAATTATGTGCCAATAACACTGTTGGAAAAAATGAAATGGAATCCATAAACATCAATATTCTAGGTTTAGTAAGATCTAATAGACTGGTATTGATTAATTTGAATCAGACAATCAAAAGGAATAATGTTGCATTCATCCTTACAAAGGACACTTCAAGATAAGTCTTAAAGTTCAATGCTGTCTGTGATAGAATAATGCTTGTCCACATACAAGGATATTCAATCAATGTAACTATTACTTGACTTTATGCACCAACCACCAACACCAGTGATACACTTTTTTTTTAAATGTCATTGAAATAACATGCAAGTAAAATTTTGCTGAAGATCATCAAAAAATGGTTACAACAGTTCATTGACAGGGTGCTACCTGAAGTTAGGGCTGGACCTGAAGAATACAAGGAACAAAGAATATCATTGCCAACATGTGATAGGTCTTGGCTGAAAGCAGAAAATATCAAAAAGATGTGTACTTGTGTTTCATTGACGATGCAAAGGCATTCCACTGTGTTGATCGTAAAACTGGAGACAGCCCTAAGAATAATAAGAATTCCAGAATATTCCATCATGCTCATATAGAATTTGTACACGTATCAAGAGGCATTGGTGGAAAGAGAATAAGGGAATACTTCATGGTTCAAAATCAGGAAAGAAGTGCCTCGGGGTTGTATACTTTCACTATACTAATCATCTGCATGTTAAGTAAATAATTAGAGAAGCTTGATTATATAAAGAATGAGATATCAAGGGTTCATGAGGAATGGGCAAGTGGGGAGGGAGGGAGGAAAATGAGGAGCTGATATCAAGGGCTCAAGTAGAAAGAAAACGTTTTGAGAATGATGATGGAAACAAATATACAAATGTGTTTGACACAATGGATGGATGGATGGATGGATTGTCATAAGAGCTATATGAGCTCCCAATAAAATGATTTACTAAAAAAAAGAACAAGGCGTCCGAAGTGGAGGGAACTTATTAATAACCTGTGATATGCAGATTATATACTTTGCTGCTAAAGGTACCTAACAACTACAATAAGATTATCTTTAACTTTTGAAGTCAGGATAAATGAACATTTTATCTGTCTAAAATTTAAACTCAAAGCCATAAAGCTACATTGACTAGAAAAATAGAAAACTAAAAAATATGGGTATTAGAGAAAATAGGACATGTCAATTGAGATAAAAGATAAAGTACACACAAAAGCAGGAATGAAAACTTTACAATAAAGCCTTAATGGGAAGAAAAAAAAGGAGATTTTATTAGCTATCCCAACCTAAAGTAACTATGATACATTTAAGAATAGACAGTAACATGTGCTGGGGAACACTTTCAGATTGGGGACTGTGATTCAATCAGGGAGCTTAAAAATCTAAACTTAGATGCCACTTGGATAAAATTCCCTTTGGAATTAATACTATCTGCAAGTAAAGCAAATTGATTTTTCAAGTTACTGGTGGAAACCGAGAGGAAAAAAGCCCATTTTTAGAGAGGTACAAATTATATATAGATGTTTTTTCAGCATCAATAATGGCATATTTAAAATAGAATCGATGGTTTCTTTAGTTCTATATTTATCATTTTGCTTTAATTAAACCAATAATATTTGCAAGGCTTTACCTAATCTCAGTTTTTCTTCATTTTCTTTTTCAATGATGGATGATAGATCCTCTAATTATGAAATTGTTCATAATTTATCTCCTCTTGTGTGGGGGAGCAAAATTACTTTAGGACATTTTTAATGTTACTTTTTTTTCAATAAATGTGAAGAAAGTAAAATTCTATATGTTAGGTTCATGGTATTGCTAAAGCATATTTATTGTTGTTGGTTGCCATGTAATCGGTCCAGACTCAGAGTGGCTATGTATAACGGACGAGAAGAACACAACCTCGTCCTGAGCCATGGCCACACCTGATGTCATACTTAATCTCATCATTGTAGCCAATTGTCAGTCTGTCTCATTAAGGGTCCCCTCTTCTTTGGTTACCTTTTTTTTTTTTACCAAGGATGATGCTATTTTCCAGAGACTGGAAGCATGTCCAAAGATCACAGAATAACGGCTCGCCATCTCCACTTCTAAGGAACATTCTGGTTGTAATTCCCCAAGACAGGGTGGTTTGGTTTTCTGCAGTCTGAAGTACTTACAATGTTCAACACATGAAGAAAACAGAGATCAGGATTGCAGGAAGGTTTACCAAAAGCTCATGATATGTAAATAATACAATATTGTTTGCTGAAAGCAAACAAAACTTAATGCATTTGCTGATGACAATCAAAGTCTGCCACGAAGGCAGCGCAACAAAACAGTAAGGGGAACAAAGCATCAAAGTCCCTGAGGAATCCCAAAAACAGACTTCTGACTCAGGGGACAGGACTTGGTCCCACATCAGACCTGATCAGAAAACACTCATAACGGGCAACAGACAGACCTGAAACTATTTATAGGCTTCCTACCACCCTTTATTTCTTTTCCTTCTATGTCTATCTATAGAAGATAGGAAGGACAAACAATTCCAGGGAGAAACCAACAGGACTGATGGTCCCAAATGGACATGGGAGAGGAGGAAGTGGAGGGAAGGGAGGGGGAAACCCAACAAATTCCGGAAGAAGGGAATACAAAAGATCTAAAATCGATGACAAGGAGGGAGTAGAATGCTGGTGGGGGGTTCTATCAAGAGCAGTGTAGCCAAGGGGGATTCCTGAGAGCCCACTGAAAGAGGAACATGATAATGGGACAGGAGGAAAGTAAAATAAAATAGAGGAAAGAACTAGGTGGCAAAAGACATGTATAGAGGTATAAATATAGGCTGTATATATGTAAATAAGCTAATATATAACAACAGGGATAAAGTTCTATGTACATTTATTTATACGCTGAGTATTAAGGTAACAGAGACACATTGGGCCTCTACTCAAGCCCTCCTTCAATGCAAGAACAGATTGTTCTATTAACCTTGTGTGCAGTGATGCTCACTTTCCCAGCACAATTGCTGAAGACAAAATGGGTGCATAAATAAATGTGGTAAAGAAAGCTGATTTTGCCTGACTATTAGAAGATATAGCATCTGTGGTCTTAAAGGCTTGAAGTTAAACAAACAGCCATCTAGCAGGGACAAACAAAGCCCACATGGAAGAACACTAGCCTTGGTGATCAGCAGGTGTCGACCAGACTGGTATCAGGCATCAGAAGATCCAAAACAAACACTCATACAGATACAGATGAGAAGGTTCATATTGGAACCGAAATCCCATCTGTAGAAAATTAGACATCCCCATCTGCAGACAAATGGACCCTTCTTGTAGACAGAAGGGTCACAGTGTAGGGATGAGTCACAGAGTAGAGGTGCAGTATAGCACGAAGGAAACACACAACATTCCTCTAGTTATTTAGTGCTTCCTCCCTCCCATTGTCATGACCCCAGTTCTATCTTACAAATCTGGTTAGAATGGGGCACATACATTGATACAGATAAGAGCTCTCAATACATGGAATCCAGGACAGGCAAACCCCTCAGGAATAGTAATGGGAGTAGGGTAAAGTGAGGGGAGAAAGAGGAGAAAGGGGGAACTGATCCCAATGATCAACATATAAACAACCCCTGCCCAGGGGAACAAACAACAGAAATGTGGGTAAGGGGAAACAGTGGATGGTGTAAGATATGAAAATAATAGGAAAAAATAGAGTTTATTGAGGGTTCACGAGGATGGCAGGGTAGGGGAGGGAGGAAAAAAAGATGAACTGACACCAAGGGATCAAATAGAAGAAAATGCTTTGAAAATGACGATAGCAACATAGGCACAAATGTGAATGAAACACTTGATATATGGATTGTTGTAAGACCGGTTAGAGCCCTCAATAAAATGATTTAAAAAAGAAAATCAAAGTGTAGCCCTTAGTATGGACTGTAACTCAATGTAAATACAACAGACTCACTGCTGTATACGTACACAACACAGTGACAAACGGAGGAAAGCTCACCGTTGTCAAGGGTTTCATTGTACTTGCTTCTACACTTAATATTCATAGAAACAACAGGCAATCAAACGTATTATACTGGTCAAATTTAATGCATTAAACCTCTTTAAAAGTGGTAGAGAGCAAATATTTCACTTTGAGGAATAAGATGTACCTAGCTCAAGTCTATTTATTTCAAATATATTAATATATAGATATTTTGCCAGAGGTTTCTACTCTTGTGAAGAGTTGTAATCTCGGAAACTCACAGGGGCATGTTCTACCATGTCCTACAAGGTCACTATGAGTCTGCATTGACTTGATGGTGGTGAGTTTTAGTTGTTGTGTTTTTTTAATTATTTATGTCATAAGTATGTTTTTTTTTAAATAGCTCATGCCCTTTGTTTGGAATACTCTTACCACAGATCAGTACATGGAAATATAATTTCTCCTAGTCTACCATCAACGTAAAGCAGTGTTCAAGCTCAGTTGTGATTTGGTGCCACTTAAACAGCTTCAACCCCCAGCAACACTATGCACAGCAGGAAACCCTGCCGGGTCCTCTGATTTGCTCACCAATGTCTCTATGCCTGAGCCCATCAATGCAGCCATGGTCTCAATCCATCTCAGGCCTTCCTCTTTGTCGCTGACCTTCTGCTTTATCGAACAGGACGTCTTTCTCAGGAGCCAGTCTGATAATTGTCCAAAGGATGCAAGAAGAAGTCTGGCTGTCCTTAACTCTAAGAGGAACTGTGGATGTACTTCTCCCAACACAGATCAGTTTGTCCTTTTAGCAATCCCTGGTCCTTTCCATATTTTTCTCCAATATCACAATTCAGATGAATCGATTATTTTATGGTCTTCCTAATTCAATGTCCAACTTTCACACACACATGATACAATGGAGAATACCGTGGCTTAGATCAGTTGAACCTTAGACCTCAAAGTAACATCCTTGCTTTTCAATACTCCAAAGAGATCTTGTGCAGCAGATTTACCTAATATAGTACTTCTTTTAATTTCTTAATTCCTGCTTCCATGAGAATTGGCTAAGGATTCAAGTAAGACAAAATCCTTGACAACTTCAACCTTTCTCTATTTATTTTGATGTTACCTAGTGGCCCAATTTTGATGCTATTGGGTTGCCTTAAAACGAGTTGCAATCCATACTTTAGGCTGCAACCCTTGATCTTCATTAGCAAGTGTTTCAGATTCTCCTCATGTTTAGCAAGCAAATGTGTTGGACAGGGTTCTCTAGAGAGACAAACCAGATTGCTAGTAATTATACATAAATATATTTATAAAGATAGATATATAATACAAAAAATGAACCGTTACATTATATACAGATAGATAATACAAGAAAATAACAGTTAAATTATAAAGCAGTGAGACACTAGCAGTCCTTTAAGGCTTGAAAGCCTCCAGTTGCCAGTCCCCTTCTATAGAGAGAGCTGGGCTATATATATCCAGGCAGCAAACAGCAAGGCAGGTCCCCAACTGTCATCAACTCTCGGTCCCCAGCTCCAGAGATGAACATTCCAATTGTATGGGCTTAAAGAGACCTCAACTTACAGCGACACAGTCCACAGGCTAGGCATCTCACAAGTAGTGTACCCCTTTAAACTGAGGCACAGAACAAGCAAGGCAAGGCTCACTGAGCCATTTATCCCTCTGCCCTTCAGTTAGTCCTACTTGTATTTATCGGCCAGGCTGGCTCAATAAACTATCGCACAAGGTTGTATCACCTGCATATTTCAGAGTGTTAATAAGCCTTCCTCCAATCCTGATGCCACATTTTTCTTCCTGTAATCCAATGTCTCTGATGAGAAATTGGACAATTATCTAGCTATATACATTTTACAGTCAAATTTCCATCATTTTGTTTTATAACATATTGATGATTTTTCAAATGCTCTACCTGTTGTTCTTATGGGAAATTATTACTCATCCAACTATGCTAACATACACATAGGGAACAGCAATCCATCAATGAACAACAGGCATGGTCTCTATCACAGAGTTTAAAAGGTATTTGTTCAAACTCTACATTAAGATGAGAAACATTACATAAATGGCAGGTATTTTATTCAAATTTTCTTCCAATCTGTCACCAACTGAGATGCAAATGCATACAGTCTAGGTAATTAGAGGTCATTAGACTCACATCTGTATTTGGCTGCTGCACAGGGTAAAGTTTGATGGTGGGCACCAGATGTTGGGGAGGGAGGTGTTTATCCCAGTTGTTGGCAGTGGGAGCCTGAAATAAGGGGGCAGCAGGAAAATAACAGACAGAAATGAGCAGAGTTGAAAAACAAGATATTCAGAGAAATGGGCAACAGTAAACAACCGAACTTATTTCTGTGTCTAAGAATGGAAAAATAGTCCTTGTATTTGCAAAGCCTATTTCAGTAACTTAAATTCTTTTGTTTGTTAAAAAATGAAACAACAACAAATAAAAAACCTTTCTTGAGTAATAGCAGATACATTCATTCATATATATATATATATATATATATATATATATGAAGAAAAGAGAGAAAATCCATTGCTATGAATCAATTTCTGACTCAGTGATCTGATACAAGGTTTCCAAACTGTACATTTTCATGGAAGCAGAAAGCCTAGTACTGATCCAATGGAGCTGCTGGTAGGTTTGAACCACCAGTCTTTTACTTAGCAAGCTAATGCCTAACCCACAGAGACACCCGAGCTCCTTACTATAGGTATGTGTGGTTGTGTGTTAAAAGTTTACAACAGAGGAGAAATAGAATGAGAAAAGAGTGCTTGATAAACAATCACAAAAGATACCTTCAGACTATAAACACAGATTCATTTCTACTTCCCTTTACTTGGTCACATTGCTATTCCACCTTTATTTCATGTGAGGTAACGTCTCTAAACATGCAGCCATTTTTCTAGTGGTGCCATATGGGTGTTCTTCAAAAAATTACTTATAAATGGTATTGTGAACAAGTATTTCTAGGTACCACAATTAAGAATTGGAAAAACCTATACTAATTAACACTCAATAACAGACCACTTAGTAAATTTAAATATTTTGACTCGATTGCAGTCTTAAGGAGGTTCATGGTTCATAGAAAATAAAGGTCCTCTGTCTAAAATACACAAAAGAAATCATAGAAGGTATTTAAACTTTTTAATTTATAGCACTAATAATAAATAATGCTATTCCCTATTGATAACATAACTCATGGTAGGAAGTTTGTCATATAATGATTCTATCTCCTGACACATACAGTCTCCTCTATTTGACAATGGACTGGCCCCTATGACCTGTTTCTAATAAATGGAATTTTACAAAAGTGATGAGGTCTCACTTTCAGATCTAGGTTAAAGAAAATCAAGATTTTTGCCCTGTTTGCACTACTTCTCTCTGGTCCCCGCATGTGCTTGGTCTAAAGAAACAGGATGAAGAGTCTTTCTTCGCAAAGAACTGAGGGTCGTCTCTGGTCAGCACCACAGAGGAAATTAACCCCTCAGGACAAGTACCCCACAGAAATGAATCCTGCGAGCAGCCATGTGCGTGAGAGCGGAGCAGTTGGCTCTGTCAAAGCTTCAGATAAGAATGTAGCCTTGTCTGATGCCTTGATTGCCACCTTTGAGCCTCTCCGAAGCAGAGGATTTGGTTGGGGAAACTCTTATTCCTGACCTATAGAATCTACGAGATATTGCGTATGGTTTCAAGTATTAAATTTCACTGTTTAGACATAGTCAATACAGTTTAAATCAGAAATATAATTCTTTACTATGCACCCAGAAAATCTGCCAAATGTCACATAAACCTCCATCCCTGTCAGCTTGCTAAGTTATATTTTCAAGATTTAGAAAATCAGAACTTGGAACTGTCTAACCATTTTCCCTGTGCCAACAGAGAGAACATACTAAAATAATTGTCCAATACGTTATAACTTTACTCAACATTTTTCTTATCCGGTGTCTTTCTCTCTTACTACGCGTACTCTTAGTGATTTCATTAAGGTGCGTGGCTGTAATGACCACTATATGTCCCCAACTCCAGAGTTTGTATTTTACACTCAGGCCTCATTCTCAAAACCTAAAGGGATCTCATACAACGTGTTTGGCATGCTCACTTGAGTGACCGATTAGACATCAAAAACCACAGCACAGCAAAACCAGAACTGGATACCCGCCACCCTCAACGTGCTTCATCCTCTCCCTCACTGCTTGGCAATTCCATCATTCTAGTCTCTCAAAGTCTAAATCCCTCATTTACCATTAACTTTCCTTTCTCATACCTTATTAAATGCTTTTGACAGCTTTTTCAAAATATCTTCCCCAAATAAAATTAACAACATCTTTGGACCTATTGCCATATTACCATAATCTCTAATCTTGATTCTTGAAAAGGATCATATAACTCTCCTGTTCTCAGCACTTATAAATATGGTATCCAGAGTACAAAGTATTTACAACATTTTAATCCTCTACTGAAAAACATCTGATACCTCCACATCCCAATAAAGTTATGTTTAGTAGCCTCCAAGATGCCTTTGTCACCACTTGTTGGTCAGTTTGTCCTATCGGGGACTTGTGTGTGGCTAGGGTGGTACTGAAGGAAGAAGTTAACGCTGCAATAAAAGCAGTAGCTAAAAACAAGACTCTGGGCAGTGACGGAAAGCCAACTGAAATGTTTCAACAGGCTGATGAAGCACTAGAAGCATTCACAGTCATTGCCAAGAAATGTATAAGGAAGTCACTTGGCCAACTGACTGGAAAAGACCCATGTTGATATCCATTCCAAAGAGAGGTGAAGCCATCCAACAACAGTTACAGGTGACCATTGACAGGGCGTTGCTTGAGGTGCAGCCTAGATTCAGAAGAAGACTTGGAACTAGGGCTATCAGTGCTGATTGATATACGATGCTAACTTCTCAATGAGACCTGGTCACTCTTTTAAAGCTTTAACCTCCTTCTTTGTAACCTTTCTCTTTTAAACTCCCATATGTCACATTTTTTTTTAAGTTTGGAAGTATGTATGTTTACACACACATGCAACACATGCTCCATTTGTCAACTGTTGTTATTATTAAAAGCAGGGATCTAAATTTTGTTCACAGACATAAGTCTTGTTCAGTCTAGAACAGTGCCAGGCAAATAAGAACTCTCAATATTGGCAGAAAAATAAATAAATGAGGAAATAAATACTTTCCAAAGAGAAGTCTCCAGAATTGGTCCACTGACCTCGCAAATTCATCGCTCCCATTTTTCTGCTCAGATCCCAGGGAAATAGTTGGATTCTTCTAATTTTACCTGTTCCACGTCTCTTCCTTTTACTATTAAGCTTTTCATTCTTTTTTCTATACCTTTCTCGTTTCCCCAATATCTACTCTTCTCTTTATTGTGTTAATCATAATTTTAGACAGATGTGAGATAATTACCCTAGAAAGTCTTTCCACTCACCATTCCTTAACCACTGACCGTTCCTTTCCATTCTCAAATTTTGTTTGACACTGCACTGTAACTTCCAGAAAATCCTTTAATTAGCCTTAATGATATAAATATCGTGTAACAGCTATGCCTCTGATTGTACCAGAAAGTCTGCTAATCTTAGATTAATGCTTTTATTTCATCGTGTTGTGGTTGGTAGGTGGATTGAGTCCATTATGACCCATAGCCACCCTGAGAACACCAGAACAGAACACTGCCCAGTTCTCTGCCGCCCTCATCACTGTTCCTGAGCTCGAACCCGTTTGCGCTCACAGTGCCATTAATCATTAAAAATGATCAAGCATTCGTGTGTCTTTTGAGTCACTTTGCTTCACTCAGATCTTCTGTCCATTTTTTAAATACGTTCTCTGCCCCTGTCAGGACTTTAATGCCCCCTTTCCTCCCCAAGTCTATCCTGGGATCTCCTCTTTTGAGAACAATACTTGTCATTGAAGCTATTTTGCTTTGCAGTGGAATTAGAAGGTGTGAGGGTTCTATGGGAATCCCTTCACCAAGTAGTTGTTCCAAAACAACATTAAATCTCAGATCTCTTAACCCCGGTTGGGAGCACTCACATGTTTAACTTGTGTTCTAGCGTGCTCTGGGAGTCAGGCTGACGTAGCCTTTTGCTAGAGTGGAGTGGAAAGTTGCTGCTTTTTGTAACCCTTACCAGTTTTCTTCTTGGGCCCTTTCTTAATGAGTTATCTATCGACATACAGAATCTTCATCTAGGGGATTTTCTATGGGTTACCAAATTTAATAAAAATGCCATTCTTATCTCCATTTTACAGGTGAAGAAAATGAAATATAGGTAATTAAAGTAATTTTCCAAAGTTCACATGAGTTAGAAGAACAAAACCAAGGCTCTAATCTACATGTCTACATGTAGTAAACAATGCTCGTTTTGCTGTTACCAAATGAACATGAATTCTCTTGTCTATAAACTTTTTCCAGTCAATAGCATTGGTTGATTCTTCCTTTTGTCAAGTTGACTAAAACACTGCAGAATACAGAGTAGATGCTTGACAAAAGGTATGTAATTAGAAGAGATCACTCAGTATATATGTGGGGACTATATAAAAATTTGGTGAAGAAAACTGATGGTGCCTGGCTATCAAAAAGAATACTGTCTGAGGTCTTCAAACAAGCAGCCTCTAAGAGAGGTGTCACCTACATCCACATGGGAAAAGTACACCAGCTTGCGTGATCCAAGGATTCTAAATAATAAGCTCAAAATCCAAAGGAGGGAATAGAATCAGAGTTTAAAATGTGAACTCCTGGTTTGCAGTGGGCTATGCAGAACGATGAGCCCAACATACAAATGTAGGGACCATGCAGATATTAAGCCTCCAATGAACTTCCTCTCTGATCTTAGACCAGGGCTATGAATAGTGTCACTATTAGACAGAGAAGACTATAATCTCAATTATGGCAGATGCAATTAGGTTAAAATTTAATACTCTATCATTTGATGTCCCCCTAGTAATAGTAGATATTTAATATATGTATAATATCATTCCATGTTTGAATCCTGTCCATTAGAATTGTACAATTGCTAACATAATCAGTTTCCAAGCAATCATTTTCTATATGGACTCCTTTACATCCTCTCCCTATCATCTGACAATCACTACTGTACCCCTTCTCTCCAAGGCCCTTATTTTATGTGCTGTCTCTGAGTTTCTTATTCTGAAAAATGGAAAAAATATATAACACAGCTTCATGAGGGTGACCTCCATTGACATAACACCTCTGTGATACACTCAAATATGAACAACCAAAAACAAAACCAAACAATAAAAAACAAAATTACAGAAAGTTTTGGGGTCTGAGGGCGTGGCTCCCATACCAGCTACGTGGACAACTGCCCCTCACCCCAGAAGAATTTGTTTGAGAGGACGGCACTGAAGCTGCAGCTAGGGGAGAGGGGCATGTTTGATCAGATCAAATGGAAGCAAAAGAAGGGAGAGGAAGAGAGAGTGGAGCACATCCTGACCCATCAATTCTGGAGGACAATATCTCCGCTCTGAACAGCCAATGGACAGAGTGAACAATATGGCTGATCCCACTATGAAACACACCATCCCTTGATGGCCCAGGGTCCTAAGGGGGACAACACTGGAGACTCAGGGCCTGGAATGGCCCAGATGGACCCTGTGACACTGAGGCAAACCAATAAAAGCATGTGACACAGCAACCGTGACAGCAGAGCAGGGAGCCTCTGAGGGAGTACAAAGGACAGACTCTGGGGCCAAAGCATGGTACCCCATTGAACCTGACTGAAGGACATGCCTAGAGATACAAATTCAGACCTTGATCTATTTACAGGGTTTTTTTTTCTTTTTGATTTTTTTCTTTTAATTCATTTATTCTTCTATGGGTAATTGGTTTCCTTATTTGTTGTCATCGCTCTGTACTCACTCATCGCCTATCTTTCTAAGACATGTGCTTTGGTGCTTATTATTATTGCTACAGATCTATCTAGATAAGATAGACTGGATGAATAATCTGGAGGATAAAACAATGGGACCAATGGGAACAATGGCTCCGGGAGGACACGGGAGAAGGGGAGGAGGGGTCAAGGAAGTGGTGCTAACCAACCCAGGGACAGGGGAGCAATAAGTGATCCAAACTCAGTAGCAAGGAGGGTGTTAGTGGTCTGGTAGGGATTCAGCAAGGCCAAGATAACCGAGGAAAATTACTGAAACCCAAATGAAGGCTGAGCATGATAGTGGGACAAGAGGAAAGTAAAATGAAATAGAGGAAAGAACTAGGTGAAAAGGGGTATTTATAGAAGTCTATAAACTGGAATGTACGTATGTAAATATATTTATATAAGAGTATAGGGAAACAGATCTATGTACATATATTTAGAGGTTTAGTATTAAGGCAGCAGATGGACATTGGGCCTCCACTCCAGGACTTACTTAATGCAAGAACACTTTGTTCTATTAAATTGGCATTCTGGGATGCACACCTTCCGGACACGATTGCTGAAGAAAAATGTGTGCATAAGCAAACATGGTGAAGAAAGCTGATGGTGCCTGGCTATCAAAAGATATAGCATCTGGGGTGTCAAAGGCTTGAATATAAGTAAGTGGCCATCTAGCTGAGAAGCATCAAAGCCCACATGGAAGAAGCACACCAGCCTGGCTAACCACGAGGTGTAGAAGGGACCAGTTATCAGACATCAAAGAACTAAAAATGATATCAGTGAGTTCCCACCTCCCTGATATAATCACTGAAGACAAACATGTGCATAAGCAAATGTGTTGAAGAAAGATGATGGTGCCCGGCTATCAAAAGATATAAGATCTAGGGGCTTTAAGGCTTGCAGATAAACAAGTGACCATCTAGTTCAGAAGCAACAAAGCCCACATGGAAGAAACACACCAGCCTGTGCGACCACGAGCTGTCGAAGGGATCAGGTATTAAGCATCAAGGAACACGAGCTGTCGAAGGGATCAGGTATTAAGCATCAAGGAACAAAAACAAAGAAACATATAATTGAAAATGTGGGTGAGTGCAAAGCCCATTGGTAGGCAACTGGACACCCCTTACTGAAGGGTTATGGGGAGGAGATGAGCCAGTTAGGGTGCAAGGTAGCAACGATGAAACATACAACTTTCCTCTAGTTCTTAAATTCTTCCTCCCTATCACTCTTATGATCCCAATTCTACCTTACAAATCTGGCTAGACCAGAGGATGTACATAGGTACAGATAACAAATGGAAACACAGGGAATCCAGGACAGGTGACTCCTTCAGGTCCAGTGGTGGGAGTGGTGATGTCTGGAGGGTGGAGAGAATTTGGGGCAGAATGGGGTAACTGATTACAAGAATCTAGGTATAGCCTCCTCCCTGGGGGAGGGACAGCAGAGAAGAAGGAAGGGGGAGATGTTGGACAGTGTAACATATGACAAAATAATAATAATTTATGAATGATGAAGGGTTCATGAGGTAGGGGGGAGTGGGGAGGAAGAGGGAATATGAGCAGCAGATATTAAGGGCTCAAGTAGAAGGCAAATGTTTTGAGACTGATGATGGCAGCAAATGTACATATGTTCTTGACATAATGGATGTATGTATGGATTGTGATAAGATTTGTACGAGCCCCAAATAAAATGATTTTTTTTAAAAAAGGAAAGTTTTTGGAACCAGATTCAAACCAGAGACAGACTGGATCCAGGTCCAGCCTGTATGAAGTTAATGTTAATAATACGAGTGGAGGTTCTGGACAGTTTATTCCATTGACTGAAGTGAGCACTGCAATGCCTAAGCCACAGTGACATCGGGGCACCCTTGAAAAAGGTCACAGAATTCTTCAGAATTTGTCTCTCTGATAAATGCAAGGGGTCTTCAAAAAGCTCCTTTAAAATTTCGTTACCTTTTGATTCTGGTTTCCCTACACACCTTTTAAAGTCCCTTCATATAACAACAAAATTGGCTTGCATATATTGGGAATAAAGGTAAAGACTCTATTGTGCATTGTTTCATAATCTCCAAATATGAAATAAAATAAGTTATCTTCAGCTTTCTCACTAGTCCCCTCTGCATGATGGTAGCAAATCTAAGTACTCATCTAATCCCAGTATATATCATAATATAAAGATAAGTCAAAAAACATTGACATTGTGGTTCCAGTAGATACATGCATAGGTTTATTCTAAATAAATCAATTTGACCTTGTCTCTCTGGACAGTAGATGGCTACAATGATCTTTTTTTTTTCTTTGTGCCATGGGAAAAAATGATTCTGAGGTTAGGGTTAATATAAAAATTTTAGTAAAAGTCAAGTGGAGATTTTACCAAATCATTGCAGCTTTGTAACAAGTTAACAGAAATATGGCCCTACTTAAAACAGCAGTTTTCAAATGGATCAGCTGTTTAAGAAAGGTCAGAAAGGCCTCAAAGATGAAATCAAGGCAGAAAGGTCAACTTAGAATGTCATAGAGACATACAGACTCTCTTCTGGGACTCCAGAGGAGTAATTGTAATTGTTTATTTGTTTTGTCTTTTCAAAAAGGACACAAGACAATTATAAGTGTTTATTATGAGGAAATTTTAAGAAAATTGAAAATTGCATTAGTCAGAAGAAAGGTAAGAAAAGTTACATCAAGGAATTTTCCTTTCCCGTAATTATAATGTACCTACTTATTCTTTGAGGGAAACTAGAACCGTCCTTTGTGAATTCTCGGGGTTTATTTTGTTTTTGTTTTTGAGGAAGCCAGAGACACTATTGCTATGTGGTATACATCAAAGAAGTCCGAATCCTTCAGAGGAGTGTTAGGGAGATGGAAACGGTCCCTACAGAAGTGAGTAAGTTCAGACGTTTTCAAACTTATTTGCCTCACTGCCCCCTTTTTAGAAAAAAAAAATTACTCAGCATCCCATTAGCAATTAAAAACCTTGGTGATATAGCTCACAATCTAGGATAAAGTATAGGTACCTGCTTTTGCTGATCGTTCCAGAACCTTCCAGAAGGCATCATTGCCCATTTGGTGATACATTGGACTAGCGCTGAATTTTTATTTAACAATTATTTCTATGAGATTGTAGAACTTTTGGAATGTACCTTCATAAAAAATTGTTATTATCTGCTTTTAAGTCTGCCTGATACATTGTCTTTTAAAAAAATCATTTTATTGAGGGCTCATACAACTCATCAGAATCCATCCATCCATCCATTGTGTCAAGCATATTTGTACATTTGTTGCAATCATCATTCTCAAAATATTTGGTTTCTACTTGAGCCCTTTGTATCAGTGCCTCATGTTTCCTCTCTCTCCCTAATGAACCTTTGATAATTTATAAATTATTATTTTGTCTTATTTTACACTGTCCAGCATCTTCCTTCACCCAGTTTTCTGTTGTCCATCCCCTATGAAGGGGTTATATGTAGATCCTTGTAATCAATTCCCCCTTTCTGTCTCACCTTTCCTTCACCCTCCTGGTATCACCACTCTCACCACTGGTCTGAAAGGAATCATCTGTCCTAGATTCCCTGTGTTTCCAGTTCCTATCTGCACCAGTGTACATCCTCTGGTCTAGCCAAATTTGTAAGGCAGAATTGGGATCATGATAGTGGCAGGGAGGAAGCATATAAGAACTAAAGGAAAGTTGTATGTTTCATCATTGCTACCCTGCACCCTGACTGGCTCTTCTCCCCATGATTCTTCTATAAAGGGATGTCCAATTGTCTACAGATGGGCTTTGGGTCCCCATTTCTCACTGGCACTCTTTTCCAGTGATATTAGTTTTTGTTCTTTGATGCCTGATACCTGATGCCTTTGACAACTTGTGATCACACAGGCTAGGGCGCTTCTTCCATGTAGGTTTTGTTGCTTCCAAGCTAGGTGGCTGCTTCTTTACTTTCACACCTTTAAGACCCCAGATGCTAAGTCTTTTGGTAGCCGGAAACCATCTGCTTTCTTCACCATATTTGCTTATGTACCCATTTGTCTGCAGCGATAGTGTCAGGAAGGTGAGCATCATGGAATGCCAGTTTAATAGAACAAAGTGTACTTGCATTGAGGGAGTACTTGAGTGGAGGCCCAATGTTCATCTGCAACCTTAATACTAAACCTATAAATATAAGCACATAGCTCTATTTACCTATTGTCATATATAAATATATTTACATATGTACATGCCTGTACTCAGACTTCTGTAACTGCCCTTTGCCTCCTAGTTCTTTCCTCTATTTCATTTTACTTTCCTCTTGTCCCATTATCATGCTCAGCCTTCATTTGGGTTTCAGTAATTCCTCTTGGTTACATTGACCTTAATCATGGCCTACCAGTCCTCTCACACCTTCCTCGCCACTGACTTTGGATCACTTTTTGCTCCCTTGTCCCTGGGTTAGTTAACACCACTTCTTTTTCCCCACATCCCCCTCTCCCATGTCCCCCTGAAACTGTCGATCCTGTTGTTTTCTCCTCTAGATTGCTTATCCAGCCTACCTTATCTAGAAATAATAACATGCACAAAAACAAGACAGAGAAAAACAAAGCAACTAAACAACAACAACAGTGGAATGAAACCCTGCCCGTACATGTCATTTTCACAGTATGATGCCATCAGGTTTAACTGGCTGATTTGGGGACGTGGATGGTTAGTTCTTTTTTCCAAATCCATCTTAGTCTAGAAGCTCCACTGAAAGCTATTCAGCAGAGTAGTGCTACTCTTGTCTCCACTGTTGCTCTTGTTAGGTGCCATCGAGTCAGTTCAGACTGATGGTGACTCCATGCCCAAGAGAATGACCTCCAGTAAAAACACGAGAAAACAGAAGTATGAAGAAAGTCAATAAGTTGGATAAATTGACGGAAATTGCATTGCTATTGATGAAGTTGGTAGTAAAATGAGGAATCGTGGGTAGCTTTAGAAAGTACCATTTATACGCAAGCTGTCAGTTTGCCCAAACAGTCTAAAGCACTCTGCTCAGGTCGCTGTCTCCCCTGGAAGGTGCTGGTTGAAAAGCACACCATTTGTGAACTATTTTTTATAAATAACCTTATTAGTTTAAAATTTTTCTTCAATAATTCTCTGCTTTTTTACAACATCTTTCTTTAAAATATTGCTGAATGATAGAGAATAAGATTAACATCAGATCTCCTCAGGAAATCATTTTTGACATTAAACATTAAATTATATCAACTTGGATTAATATAATACAATAAGGGCATTTAATGATTTATTACTTTTATGACAGGATAAGGTTCAATGCTCATGGTTTATGTTGTTAATAGAATGGGTGAGAGCATAATTTTCATGTCTTTTATAAAAAAACATACTCAGTCAGTATGTCATGTATAAGAACAATGTCTATGAAATACATTGTCTTCTTAGAGAGGAAACCTATTATTTTAATTTCTGTTTAATATTTTTAATGCAATATTTCTGCAAATAAAATAAATAACCCACCATTAATCATATAGTTATATTTCTCTTTAATAAGAATATGTAAAATGTTTTAATATCAAATGAAACATCTCTTAAAGAGAGGTTAATCACTGTAACTCAAGTTTAAAAGAAGTTCTAATAAGGTATATAATAAATGGTTTTGCTTAAAATCTTTCAAAATGCTATTGTCCCAAGAAACGATTACATCCCATGTATCCAGGAAAAGTATTGCTAACTTCTGTACTTAACTGTAATTGCTTTAATGTTTACCTAATGAAAAGGTTAAAATATTAATAAGCCAGTAACCTATTCCTTGACAATGAATCAATTCAATCACATTTAAAACAAAAACTAAAATATGAATTCTGAAATGGAATAAGATATATTATGAAAGAAGAAATATCTAAACAAATAGGTATATACATATTTTCTCCAGATAGTAGCAGAAACTGAAACGCTAGCAAAAATAAAGATCTCACTCTCCCTACCTTGCAGTCAATGCTGAGTCTCAGAGATCCCCCTCAGGTTTCCCCGACTGTCACTGTGGAGAGGAGAAGAAAACCCGGTCTTTCTCCCAACGACCTGCTAGTAGTAGTTTCAAACTGCTGAACATGTAGATCACAGCCCAATGTATAACCACTATACCATCAGGCTCCTAAAAATAAAGATAATACTGTGAAAATGATGTACGGAAAGCTGGAAAGGATGAGAAAAATCTCCATCTTAAAACCTTCTGTGGGAGTTACTAGGTAGCCTTCTGCAATAACCATTCATTCAAAATTGGCTCTTTTTAATCAAAAAGAATATAAAGCACATTTTAGGACATTCCATTACAGAAATAATATATATCATTATCTGCGGAGAGCATTTATAACTGATTCTACTCTGTGTCTATGTTACCACTATAGATGGACTCTTTATTGAAGAGAACATAAATAGACACAAAGGTGAAACATAAGTTCCATTCTTTATTGGACCTTGTAATTACATAATTGAGGGTATGTTTTACATAATGTATTCAAATTCATGAATGAAATAATTTATACAACCTGCTGATTTAATTTTAACTCTGTACCCCACTTTTATAACCTTAGAAACTTTGGGGCAATTTAGAGAACGTTTGTCCATAACTCTTAGAAGATGCTTAAATAAAAATAAATATATCTGAAAAATTGTTAAAATTCTGTTTCCTGAACCAAGGTCCATAATTATTTATACGTTAACATAGCTGGTTTTGACAGAGAGGCAAATGAAAGATTGATCAAATAAAAACCCGGGGTTAACCCCAGGTTGGCATGGGAGGTTGGGGGAGGGGCATGTGGAAAGAAGACCTCGGTGACCTGCCTCCTCAAGTCGTTATTTACTGTGAATAATCTTCTTTACCAGTGGGCAATTTCTAGACGTTACTTGGTACTTTACTTACTGTATATACTCGAATATAAGCCGGCCCAAGGATAAGCCAAGGCACCTAATTATTACCTGGGAAACCAGAAACACTGATTGACTCGAGTATAAGCCTAGGGTTGAAAATGCAGAAGCTACTGGTGAGTTTCAATAATCGAAACAAATGAAAATAATTGAGACATCAGTGGGGTAATGTATTTAAATATTTATTTTAAATAAAAACATAAATAAAAGGACAAGTCATTTAACATTAGTGAACCAGAACAGTAAGTGGAAAATAGGTTCAACAAAAACAATAAGGCATCAACAATGATACCTTAAGAGTACTATTCCCTGAGCTCAATCAGCAACCAAGCTAAAATATAAAGAGTTAAAATCATTCAAAACTGGATTCCTCATCATCATCCGTATCCCAATGCAGAGCTTCAGCTGGTGTGAGGTCATCATAGACGCTGTCCTCACTGAGATTGCCGTCATCACCATCACTGCTGTCATTTTCATACAAAACGCAGTCTTCACTGCCATTCATAACATTACTAATACTACGTTTCTGGAAGGCACGTCGCACCATGTCTTCGGGAATGTCTTCCCATGCATCTCGAACCCATGTTGCTATTAACTCTATGTCAGGCTTCATGAGATTTCCTCCTTTTGTTAGTCGGGCTTGACCAGATGACATCCATTAAGGCCACTGACCCGTGTATAAGCCGAGCCCCAGTTTTTCAGCACGTTTTCAGCACATAGGGTATGTCTTAACACTTAGATTTTAGTATGAAAAATGAATAGATTCCTTTAAAAAATGATTTCTTGCTGTTCTGTGATGTCTTCCAAGAAGTTATCTGTGCCCAGTTATGGGTCCCTGGACTCCCTGTCTCAGAGCCACAGCCACCTGTGCAGTTGGGGGGTGAAGAGCCTCCCAGAGGATGACACTTGCAAGCCATCCACCCCTAGGGTCTTTCTTGGCTACATGGTTGGCAGGGCTCACAAAATGCATGAAATTGACAGGCCAGGATCTAAGGTGAGCAAGAAGGATGTGGTAGAGGCTGTGACCATTATAGAAACCCCTCCTGTGGTCGTGGTGAAAACTGTGGGCTACATGAAAATTCCTCATGGTGGCCTCTCGACCTTCGAGTCACTCTTTGCTTTGCTTATCAATGATGAGGACAAGCAGCACTTTCGTAGAACTGGCAGAAGTCTAAGAAGAAGGCCTTCGCCAAGTACTACAAGAAGTGCCAGAATGACTAGGACACGCAGCACCTGGAGGACTACTGTGTCATGAAGAAGGACTACTGGCCATTCACATCCTTGCCCACACCCAGATGTGCCTGCTTCCCTTGCAGAAGAGCACCCACCTGCTGGAGATTCAGGTGAACGGCAGCTCACTGGCTGAGAAGATGGATTAAACACATGAGAAGCTACGGCACCAGGTATGGGTGATCCAGCTATTAAGGGTAGGGTCAGATTAGTGACAGCATCAGGTGATGAAGGGCTAAGGCCACAAAGTGGTCCCAGGCCACAGGCACACCAAAAAGTTGCCCTAACAGACAAAGGTGCCTAATAAGTGGCATTGCTGGGCAGAAAGTTTGCCACTGCCACTCAGAGATCAACAATAGCTACAAGATAGGCCAGAGATACCGCACCAAGAATGGCAAACTGATTAAGATCACCAACTACAATCTGTCTGATAAGAAAAATAATGCTCTGAGTAGCTTTGTCCATTCTACTAATCTTACCAAGGACTTTGTCATGCTGAAGGCCTGCGTGGTGGGGACCAAGAAGTGAGTGTTCACTCTGCTAGTACAGATCAAACACCGTGCCATGGAGAAGACTAACCTCAAGTTTATCAATAGTACCTCCAACTTTGGCCAGCTTTTTCCATAGAGTCGAGGAGGAGAAATCTTCATGGAGCTACTCAAGAAAGACAGAATCGCTAACGAAGGAGGCACACAGCAGGTTATGTAGCTGTTTGGATTTCAATAAAACTTATGTTCCAGTAGAGAAATAACAAAGACAGATGATCACCATATTCATACCTTTTTCTGAAAAATTCCTTTCACATACACATAATCTTTTTCTCAAACTTGAGAGAATGACTTGACCTTCCTGTCATCACACTCAAACACTTCTCATGACATCACTAAGATCATACTATTTACTATTTGATAATTTGAGTGGTTTAGATTGAATGTGCTTGACTGACAGTCTCTATCACACCATTAATGGTGCTTAATTAATCCGGCCTTGTCTCAGCTTTCTAATTGTAGATTTTCCTCCTCCCTACGTACATATGTGTTTTTAACCAATAAAGACTCTTTAACTTTAATTTTATTAATACTGCAATAAAATTATCTAAATTATTATTAATACTCATTGTAAAACCCCACTAAAGCAGCTACAAAATAAGGTATTCAATATGAACCAATCAGATGTATTTGAATCTATTAACTCTGAGTTTTGAACGTTAGGTGTTATAATCCAGATTCCTTTTTTTAAAAAAGACATTTTATTGTGGACTCGCACAGTTCTTATCACAATCCATACATATATTCATGTGTCAAGTACATCTGTACATATGTTGCCATCATCATTATGAAAATGTTTTCTTTCTACTTCAGCCCTTAGTATCAGCTCATTCCCCTCCCCCACCATCCCTCCATCATGAACCCTTGATAATTTATAAAAATGTGTTTCATGTCATACTAATTGCTGTCTCCCTTCACCTTCTCTGTCATACATTCCCCTTCGAAAGAGTTATATGTAGATCATTGTGATCAGTTCCCCTTTTGCCCCCTCACCTTGCCCTCCTGGTATTGCTACTTTCATTACTGGTACTGAGGGGTGCATCTGTCCTGGAGTTCCTGTGTTGTAAGCTCTTATCTGTACCAGTGTACTTGCTCTGGTCTAGCCAATTGGTAAGGTAGAATTGGGGTCATGATTGTGGGAGGGAGGAAGCATTAAAGAACTAGAGAAAAGTTGTATGTTTCTTCTGTGCTATGCTGCACCCTGACTGGCTTGCTTGTGACCCTTCTGTGAGGGGATGTCCAATTATCTATAGATGGGCTATGGGTCTCCACTCCATGCTCCCCTCATTCACATTGATATGATTTTTTATCTGGGTTTTTGATGCCTGATACCTGACCCCATCGACACCTAATAATCACACAGGCTGGTGTCAGCTAGACGCGTGCTTGTTTATCTTCAAGCCTTAAGACTTCAGATGCTCCATCTTTTGATAGCCTGGCACCATCAACTTTCTTCACTACATTTGCTTATGCACCTATTTTTTCTTCAGGGATACTTTCAGGAATGTGAGCATTACAGAATGCCAGGTTATTAGAACAAAGAAGTGTTCTTGCATTCAGTGGGTACTTGAATAGCAACCCAATGTCCATCTATTACATTAATACTTAAGATATAAAATATGTATATAGATTTATTTCTTTGTTGTTATATATAAATATGTCTACATTTATACATGCCTGTATTTAGACCACTATAAATGTCCTTTGCCTTCTATTTCTTTCCGCTATTTCCTTTTACTTTCCTCTTGTCCCGCTACCATGTTTGGCCTTCATTCAGTCTCCGTAATTCCTCTTGGGTACATTGTCCTTAATCAAGCCCCACCAGGCATCTTACTCCCTCCTGGCCATCAATTTTTGATCACTTGTTGCTCCTTAGTCCCTGGGTTTGTTGACAACCCCTAACCTTTCCTCTTCCTCCCCTTCTCCCGTGTCCCCAAGAACCATTGGTCCCTTGGTTTTCTCCTCCAGATTGTTTAGCCTACCTATCTTATCTACATAGACATGCAGAGACAGTAATAACCACAAAAACAAGACAGAGCAAAACAACAAAAGAAAACAAACAAAATAAAGCAAAACAACAACAAAAATATGACCAAAAAATGAAAATCCTATTAATAGTGTGTTTGTTGACCTTTAGGGGTGTTTTCCAGTTGAGTCTGATGGGGTGCCACACCCTGGCCCCAAAGTCTATTTTTGTTATTCCCCGGGGGCTTCATTGCTTTGCTCCTCTTGCTCCTCTGTTGCTCCTCTGTTTTTTGTGTTTAGTCCATCAAGGTGGTGTCAGATCGAGCACAATTCCTGCACTGTGTCTCCAGCACTGTCCTTCATAGTGCTGTGGGTCAGTGAGGGACATCATGTCTCATGGTGGGGCCGGCCTTATGGTTCTATCTGGTCATTGGCTGCTCTGAGCAGGAATATCATCATCAGGACTTGATTAGCCAGGATATGTTCCGCTCTCTCTTCTTCCCTCTTCATTTTGCTCCTTTGAGCTCTGATCAGAGGCCTCCTCTCCCTAAGCCGTAGATTAAGATTTATAATTCATATTTCTAAGAATAATTTTCTCATAATTAAATTTTGGAAAACAATAATAGATGCTTAAATTTTATACATTCACCATAAAGTACTGGGCTTCAACAAAATTATATGGGGAACATCCATCATTTAATTTCATTTTTTCCATAAAGTATTTGAAGTCTCCTTGTATATATATATATATAATACTATGTTTTAAAAATCACATAAACATAAATGTTGATAAAATAGCTTAATAAATTAAACTAAAATTTTAAGTGTGAACCTATCTTCTCCTGACATATCCTACATCTAGGTTTAAACATGCTGAAAGAAGTGTTTTCATCACTAAACATTCACCAAAGAATTCTGTGTTGTTTAATATTCCTATAGGGAATCAAATTATATTCCTTAGGTTTAGGAAGCAGAAGAATTCTAAAGGGGCAAACGTGCTGCTTTTGGGAGGAGGAGACAGGGAGCCGTTCCACTGAGATCCTGGTGGGGCAGTCCTTGCCTCCCTCAAAGAATGAGCAGGCATACTGTCCACGGGGAAAGCCCTTGGTTCAACTTTCCAGACATTTATCTCACTAATGGAGTTTTCAATGTTCTTAAAACTCCGTCAACATAAACTCCATGATCATTTTTGTTCTTGGTCTTCATGACCTTCTGAGGACTTATCTGCCTTGAATTTTGCTGGCCTAGTCATAGCCCCGGTGGGGTAATGGTGATGCATTGGGCTGTTATAGTTCAAAGTCACGGACAGCCGCATGGGAAGCCGACTGGGCTTTCCACTCCCAGCAACAACTAAGGTCGACCCAGTCTTTCCTCAGCACAGCCACGGCTCCTGGGCCGGAGAAGCACCTGTTGGGCAGAAGTGCTCCAAAGCACTGCATGCTGGACCAACTGACTGGTGTTTGCTCCTCATCCTTTCATTGGTCCCCACAAGCTCAGAAAATATCTCCACCTGATTACTTTGTTAAGAAATAGACTTATGGATGCTCTGACGGAGAAGATGTTTTAAAAATTGCAGGCAGCCCTCGTTAAGATTGATGGCAGGGTCTGAACGGATACAACGTACCCTGCTGGTCTTATGGATGCCATCAGCTTTGACAAGACCAGAGAGAACCTCCAACCGATCTTTGACATCAAGGGTCGTTTTACTGTTCATCTTGACACCTGAGGAGGTGAACTACAAGTGGTGCAAAGTAGAAAGTTCTTCGTGGGCACAAAAGTAATCCCTTGCCTGGTGACTCATGATGCTCACACTGTCCTGATTGTCTCATCAAGGTGAAGGACACCGTTCAGATTGATTTGGAGACTAGGAAGATTAATGATTTCATCAAGTTCACAGCTAACTGGGGAAGACTTGGTGTGATCACTGAAGGAGGACATGCTGACTCTTTTGATGGGGTTCCTATGATAGATGACATTGTCAATAGCTTTGCCACCTCACTCTTCGTGTTTTTATTTTCAGAAAAGGGGTTCTGCCTCACCATTGCTGGAGAGAGACAAGAGACTGGATGCCATGCAGAGCAGTGGGTGAAATGGTCTCTAGTTGGTGTGAGTGACTATATCTCTAAAATAATAAATACAGCATAATTAATTGTTCCACCAACCCCCACAAAACAATGACGGTCTAGGAAAGCCACAATGAATCACTATACGTCAACATTGATTATATGACAGTGAGTTTGTTTTAAAGTTTGAGAAGATAACCTCAAAAGTCACTGTTCTATGGAAGTTGTTTTTAAAGAACCCTGACAAAACCAAGACACATGTGTGACTGAAATAACTTCTCTGCAGCCATTCACTGATAACAGGCATGTTCAATATGTTTAGTGTGGGATATCTCAGTGCATGTATGAACTGGAACCATAGTAGAAGTTTTTTTTAATCTCTCTTTCTATATGATAAAAAATGTGAATGAACATGTCTAAAGTATGTATAATAAAATAATAGAGTAAATACAAATAATTACTAGATTTCAGCATAGAAATGCAACATGAACAAATGTATCATTTCGAGGAAATGGACAGAGTTCTTGAAAAATAAACTTACAAAAAGATGAACCTGATCATTGAATTATCATATATCTAATAAATTATATATTTATCAAAACTACTTTTTACATGAAAAAGCTTAGCCCAGAATGGTTTTACTATTGAATTCTAAAAGCATTTAATTTAAAAACAGAAAAAGTAGTAGATTTATAAAACTGTTCAGAATACTCCACAGGTTCTTGAGGTCAGCTTAGCCCAAATTTCACAACTTTAGAGAGGTGTTAGTATAAAGAAAAAATTAGAGACTAATAATACCTCATGAACAAAATATTATCACACAACATTAAGCAAAATATAATTATTCTGATACAGCAGTCCCAATTGGGGCTTTCCCAAATAATGCATGGTTAGCTTATCCTTCAGACATTCATCAGAGCAAGTACTCATATTAAAAGATACTTAATTAATGAAGAAAACTGCCGGATCATTTCAATAGATGAAGATGAACATTAGAAATAATCACTCCCAATTCATTATTTACAAAACAAAAACAAACACTGTGCCAAGCACAAGAATAAGAACATTTACACAGTTTGAAAAATAGCAGCTACAAAAAAAACTTCAGTATACATAATATTTAATCTCTTTAAAGTGTTGAAAAGCAAGCATGCGATGAACCTGACCCAAGCCATCGTATTACAATCTCATATACATGTGAAATTCCAGCATTGAATAAGGAAACCTGAAGAAAAGCCAACTCCATTTGAATTATGCTGTTGGTGAGGAATATGGAAAACACTGTCATGTGCCAAAATGGTAAACAAATGATCTTGGAGGAACTACAGTAGTCAAAACCATCCTTAAGTCAGGGAAGCTGAGACTTCATCTCACCTGTTTGGGACGCATCCTCGGGAAAGACTGTCCATGAAGAAGGACAGTGTGCTTGGTAAAGCAGAGGGGCAGGGAAAACCCAGTCTGTTCCAGCATATTGTAACCCTATGTATAATTGAACAATAAACTGACCTGCACCATATGGTATTATAATATTGTTCTATAATTTGTTTATTATATAATCATCTTTCTATGGAATGGATACATAGATGGATCTCTTCCAGAAAATATGTAATTGTCATCCAACTTTCCTGGCACAGACAAGTGAAGGTGTCTAGTGCTTCATAAGCTGTTGAACCATTGCAATTGGTATTTCATCTATTCCTGGGCCCTGGATAAACCTTTCATTGCATCTTGGACTTCTCCTTCAATCTCATTGATCCTTGGTCATATGCTACCTCTTGAAAAGGTTGAATGACCACCATTTATTTTTGGTACAATGAATTTGTGTATTCTTTCTACTTATTTCAAAGCTTTATTCATAATTCAATATATTATCCATTTCATTTTTCAAGATTGCAACTCAAAACGTGGGATTTTTCTAGAGTTCTCTCAATTTAAGATATGTTGAGCGTGTGCTACCCCTTTGGTTTTCTAAGTTTAAGTCTTTTCACATTTCATTATAATATTTGGCTTTATTGTCTCAAGGTGCCCTTTGAAATTTTCCATTCAGCTCTTTGTCTTCCTCATTTCTTCCATTTGCTTTAGCTACTCTACAATTAACAGTACATGTCAGAGTCTTTTCTGTCATCCCGTTTGATTTTTTCTTTTTAATGACCTTTGGCTTTCTTTATGAAATATGCTCTTGATGCCTTCCAACAGCTCATAATAGCTCTGTCTTTACTGTTTAATGCAGCAAATCTGCTTTTCAGGTGTTCTCATAATTCAGGTGGGATAGACTCAAGGTCATATTTTGGCTCTTGGGGATTTGTTTTAATTTTCTTCAACTTCAACCTGAACTTACATGTGAGCAATTAATGGTCTGGGCATGGTTTTAGCTGCCAATTTTGAGCTTCTCCATTGTTTCTTCCCACAGATGTAGTCAATTTGACTTCTGTGTATTGAATCTGGAGGGGTCCCTCCCCTCACCCTAGTGACCCCTTGATAATTATAAAGTATTATTATTTTCATATCTTACACCAACCGCTGTCTTCATTCCTCAATGGTTTCTGTTGTCCAGCCCCCCGGGGAGTGGGGGGTTATGTGTCCATTGTTCCTTCTTCCTCTCTCCCATCCTTGTTCCTGGATTCTGTGTGTGGTGAGTTCTTAACTCTTCTCTGCCAGATGGCCACTTTTTCACTTCAAGACACTCTATCCTTTGATAGCGAAGATAGCGGGGCACCATCTGCTTTCTCCACCACATTTGCTTATGCATCCATTTTGTCTTCAGTAATCCTGCCTGGAGGATGAGTATCACAGAATGCTAGGTTATTAGAATAACTTGGTCTTGTACTGAGGGAGGGCATGAGAAGAAGCCTACAGTTCATCCACTACCTCAGTGTATTGCCTTATAAATATAGGCATGTGTATACAGGAAGTATTTCTATTTTTATGAATGAATGAATTTACATATGTACACATCTATGCTTATACCTCTATCCATAGCTTTCCTTCCTAGCTTTTTCCTGTTTCCTTTTACCTTCCTCCTGCCTCATCATTACACTTACCTTTCTTCCACCTCTTAGTAATTCCTCTTCTAGATTGCTGTTGGTCCAACACCCTTAGGATCTCTACATTCTCCTTGTTGTTGATTTTAATTCCCTAGTTATTCCCCTGTCTGTGGCATTGTTTGCTCACCGTTAGCTTACCCCACCTCCTTCTCCCCACAGTTACCTCCAGGACCATTGCTTTCTCCTCAAGCTTACTTCCCATACCTATCTTATAGAAGTAGGCAAACCAACCCTAACAGAGGCCAAACAAAAAGAACAATAAAATTGAATAAAAACAGATTTAAAAAAAGATAATAATAACAAGCAAAAAAAAAGCATACATAATTCCAGAACTGTCCACTGATCTTTATGACTATCTTCCCACTGATCTTGTGGGGATTGTAGGAACGGTCCCTCCTAGCCTGACCTCTATTTTGGGGGTTCCACGGGGCCTTGTGGATTAGCTTTGCTCACACTGCTGATCTGTTACCTGTTATGTTCCCTTCTTGGTTTCCTCCGCTGCGGGGTGTTCAGACCGGACTAATTCTCCATGTATTCCCAGAGTTGTCCTCTGTTATGGTGTGCTCCAGTGAGAGGACATCATGTCTTGAGCTGTTGTCAGCCCTACAGTCCTCTCTGTGCCTTAGCAGCTCCGGGCAGGGACGTCAGAGTCTAGAACTTCCCTCTCTCTTTTTCTGTCTTGGTTTGCTTCTGTGTGGGTGTGGCAGGCCTGTCCCTCTCCCCTATCTGTAGGTTTCCTGTTGTCCTCTGTAGCACATGCTTCTAGGGAGGGGTCAGTTTGGCTCTGATTGGGGCCGGCCTAATAGCCCACTCTTTTCATTCCAGCCTAATTTCTATCTCTGAAACTGTGTTTTTCAACTACTGTTTCTTTCTCTCTTTTTTATAATTTTTGTATTCCAGGAGCTTCCTAAATTAACACCTGAAACATGGAACAACATGGGCAATTCTCACAAGGATAATGAAGAATGAAAAAGGCAAAAAGTGATTAGAAATAGCTATAACAATATGAATATTCACATTTAATAGTGAGAAAGTAAAACATTTATGAGAGAAATTTATGATGGCTAGTAGGTTAAAAAAAAACAAAACAGCTCTCCTAATTATGTGCCCAGAGGCATCCCACTCCACAAGCCATCCTCCTGACAGACCTCACTCTGCTTCACCTGTTCTGTGGTTGGAAGGGTGATTGCACTCATTCTCTGTGGACAGGTTCTGCTGTTGCCGCTCCTCTGTTACTCCTGTGGGGCCACATCTGTCTCCTGGATCAAGTGATTCAATGATCAGGGATGCAGGGATCTAAAGGATGTGATCCACTTCTTCTTTTTTTATCGGTAGTGACACCCCCGTCCAACTTCTGAGAGTGTACACTTTATATTCAGCAAGATAGCAACCATAATAATCCCTGTTCACAGTCACTTACAACGGAATCACATATTTCAGTCAGTCTTTCCCCTACTTACTCAGACCCAGCAGGAAAAAGCCCGTCGGTTGGAATTACAAAGATTATAACCGCTGCTGCTGCTGCTGCTGCTGCTGGGCACCGGAGAATTGGTGCTGACCCATAGCAACCATTTGCACACCAGAAGAAAGCACATTCCTTGTTGACTTCTGCATAGCTGTTCTTACGTTTGAATGGATTGTTGAAGTCACTGTGTCACTTCGTCTTTTCCTATGCTCTCCCCCCACCCCAACTTTACCAAGCATAATGTCCTTCTCCATGGACCGGTGTCTCCTGATAACATATCCGACGAACCTGAGATGAAATCTCTCCATCTTTGCCTCTCAGAAGTACTTGGAAGATACTTCCGAGACAGATCTGGTTGTTCACTTGGAAGGACATGATCTTTTCAAGATTCTTTGCTCATTTCAAAGTTCAAATACATCAATTTTCTTCGGTTTTTATATTCAATGTTCAACGTTTTGAAGCATATGGACCATTGAAAACACCATGGCTTGGGTCAGTTACAAATTAGTCATAAAAGTAACACATTTGCTTTTCAACACATTAAAGAGGTCTTGGACAACAGATTTGCCTAATAAATGCATCATTTGATTTCTGGTCTGCTACTTTCATAAGCATTGGTTGTAGATGTAAGAAAGACAAAATCCTTTACTACTTAATTGTTTTCTAGAATTATCAGGACATTACCTGTTGTTCCAGTATTGAGAATTTGGGTTCTTACATTTACTTGTCATCCATACTGATGATTGCAATCTTTGGTGCTCATTGTCAAGTGCTTCAAGTCCCACTCATTTTTAGCAAGCAAGGCGGTGCCATATGCAGACCGTGGCTCGTTAATAAGTCGTCCTCCAATACTGATGCCATGTTCTTATAACCCACCTTCTTTGATTATGACTATGACTAGAGGAGCCATTTTAAGACTCTGACAAGAGGAACCATTTTAAACAACTCACTTCCCTCTAGAATAAATTTTTGCAAATCACAAAATCACACTCACTGTCATCAAGTCAATTTTGCTCCTGTGAGGTTCCAAGACTGTAAGTTTTTTTCTTTCATAGACTGGGTGGTCGCTTTACACTGCTGTACTCATGATGGGCAGCCTGATGCACAACCACAATACACAAGGCCTCCTGCTAATGTGAGAAAAAGCAAAAGAAAAGCATTCTTATAGAACACATTCTAGGATGAATGGGTCTCCAGAAAGTTCTGTGGATGTCAAGAACCATTGTGATGCTTTTGCTGCCATTCAATGTCATGTTCCATTGCACCCTTTAAAGCAGCTCGATGGATAAATCTTATATTGTTTTTCCAGGACTCAATTTCTATTGAAATCTGGGTAGTATAATTTTAACTATTTCAATGATTCTGATGTGCTAATATCAAAAGTTGATTAGCAGGCACTGTTGCCTTGAGTGGGTTCTTATTTGTAGCAACCCTATGTGCAACAGAGTGACACACTGTCTGGTCCTTTACCAGTCTCACAATTGTGATGATATTTGAGCCCATTATTGGAGCCAATGGGTCAATCCATCTCATCAAGCATCTTCCTCTTTTCCAATGCCTCTGCCTCACTAAGTATGATGTCCTTTTCCAGGAAAAGTCATTATCATTATAATTATTAAAATATAATCATTTTTTAGTATGATCCATTTAGTTTTTCATCTGTATTGTTGTCAAGACAATAGATTTTAATTTCATGAAGGATGGTATTAAAGGAGCTTCTCTGCGGTATTTTGAAATGTTCACATTTACCATGACCCACTGTAACTCACAAAGTCATAGTAGGTGTTGAATTGCGTGTTATTTTCTGACATAACTCTTTCAGTAGGGAATAAACATGTAATGTTGAAGCAGGGATCTAGATATAGTGAAAATTTCCCTGAAGTAAACAAAATTAAATCCCGTACTTGGTGCCAGGCAGCCCGGCAATACACCTTTCCAAGACGCTCTAATTGTCTTTGAGGTTAAATGTTTATTAGGACGTTCTTGAAAACAACTTTTCGTCACCATCAGTGAGGTCATATATGAGCAAGGACTCTTGGACATATTTTTGGCTCTGATATTGGATTGGAAACTATAAGAATGTTAGGAAAACATGTATACACTAATGCCGCTTACAAACTCACACTTTAGAGCTTCATGCAGAGATATAAAAATAGAAACAATTGAAAACATGACATTTATGAGCCACAAAGATTTTTCAAATGTAGTTTGATTTAGTTCCAGGAAGTATCTTCTTTGAAGCCTGATTTAAAATAAATCACCTCTGCAAAACACCAAAACAAAGATGAGAAATGGTGGGTTATGCATTGGGACCTAGCCACGAATTGACAGTTCAAACCCACCAACTGCTCAAAGAAAGAAAGATGAAGCTCTCCTCTCCTAAAATGATTCACAGCCTGGGAAGTTCACAGCCAGGAGCCCACAGGAGCAGCTCTACCCTGTCCTAGAGGGTCATTAGGAATTATAACTGCCTCCATAGCAGCGAGGGCTTTTAGGGGGGATGAATTGCATATCTATGCGTTTTCATTACATATCTAAACAGAGCATTTACCCCTGAGTAATAAGCATGTAAAAATTACGCGTTTCCATTACATATCTAAACAGAGCATTTACCCACGAGTAATAAGCATGTAAAAATTACGCATTTTCATTACATATCTAAATAGAGTACTTATTCATGAGCATGAAGCACAAAGCAATCACAAATTTCATGAAAGTTTAGATCGCCCCATTCCAAATGTTGAATTCAAAAATATATGTAAGAGTTAACAAGTACTATTTGAATTTTTCCACCCTGGACAAATCTGAATTTCTTACTTCGGTCTCATATGCTCTTACCTCTTAACATTAAATTGGACAGTTAATAATGTGACTTATTTTTCAGGAAAATTTTTTAGGATAATATTTAAAGGGATAAACCTGAAATACTTAACTATTTTTACTAGGTTTACATAGCAAATAGAAATAAGTGCATATCAAAATAGAAAAAAGATAGTACTGTAATGTTCCGTTAAGATTGATGTGGCTACTAAGAATATGTGAAGAAAAATAATATTTCCACTACAAGAATTGTTCACAGTGGGCCAATTTCTTCCTAATTGGGACCACCGTTCCCTCCTGGAAGTTCTACGTCACTTGGAGCCATCCTCCAATCTACTCTGCCTTGTCCAGAATGCTCCATTATGTATATACTTAAAAATGTTAGTCCTCAATGTCTTCCACTATCCGTTAGAATAAAGTCCAAATTCTTAAGGTGATCTACCAAGCTCGCAGTCACACTTTTATCTCGAACGTTATGCTCATGACCCTTGGATTTCTACTCTCTACATGTCTATCAGATCATCAATGCATCATTTCCTGCTTCAAAGTTTTTGCACATACTTTGACTTGTACAAATATTCTTCAGCTACTACCACCTCTATTCTCAGCTAGTGAAATATGTTACTCATTCAGATTTCTGCTTCAATGACCACTTATACAAATTTCACTGACCCACAAGTTCCACACGTGTTTCTCCTACTATGTGATATCATTCCATACAATATTTCATCTTAGACACTTGAAACAATTATAAATAATAATTGGTAAAAATTATTTAATATCTATTCTTCTGGATAACTCTCAGAGAATAGGATGCATCAGTAGAGATGACTTTACTATGAAGTTACTGAAATAAAGTTTCAAAGGACCAAACTTAAAATTTTACCAAATGGTTCTCTGAAACGCCAAGCAAGAGCTCTAGCTGCAGTTATACTTAAAAAATCTGAACAAGCTATTCAAACAAAATTGGTTAAGATCACAGTCTCTTTTAATCTGACTTTCCAAAGGCCATTGTGAATGGAGCTCTGAACAAGGAGCTGTGTTGAAGATGCACGTACTTTGGGATTTTTTGCAATCACTGTGTCAGTTCACCTGGTTCAGAATTCTTCTCTTTTTTAACTGACCCTTTGTTTCCCGAGCATAATTACTTTTACAGAGATTGGTACCTGGAATTTTTTTACACAGCTTGCAATCAATCATAAAATAGTTATTCCTACTGGTGTCAATGAAGGAATGATTTCTATTATATGGTGATATGATGTCATTGTGGCTTGAAAGTGCAAACCATCTGAAGTACAAGAGGATATATATTAAAAACACCACTGATTTTGTTTTCAAATCTATGTATTTATTTTTACAAAACAACCCTATTGCCTTGAAAGTACCCTCCATTACACGTAATACACTTGTCAAATCTGGTATTTCACCCTGGAAGCATTTTTTTTTTAAAACTCATCTGTTTGGATGCTTATAGCATCTCCCTCGCTTTTATTCTATCACCTTTTCTACATCATACAATCGCTGTCCTTTCATGCTCCTGTTCATTATCAAAATAAAAAGAAGCTTCACACTGCAAGATCAGGTGAGTAAGGTAGATGAGGCAAGAGAGGCATGCTCTCTTTTGTCAAAAGCCAGCACACTGAGATGGCTGCTTGAGCGGGTGCATTGTTGTGGAGGTAAAACCAATCCCCCATAAGCCACAAAGGCGGCCATTTTTGTTCCACACTGTTATGCAATCTTTTCAGATCCTTTAAATTAAAAGCTTGATTAACATTCTGAGATGGTGGAATGAACTACAAACCCATTATCCACCTCATATCAAAAAAACAAATGAGCATGGTTTTAATCTTGATTTCACTTGACAAGCTTTTTCTGAATGAGATGTGGATGAAATCTTCCACTGGCTTGATTGATGTTTGTTGTCAGGGTCTTAAGAAAAGCACCAGATCTCGTCACCAGTGATGACCTTGGGGAAAACAGTCTGGGTAGCTTCAGAGCTGTTCTTTCAAAGCACAGCACGTTCAGTAAGAAACTGAGGCACACATGCTGCAGTGATCAGTCTCGGTGCCAAATCTTCGTTGAAATTTTCTGAATGGGCTCCATCATTGGTGTGCAAGCACAAGGGCAAGAATTTTGACAGCATTGACATCTGTGAGGAAAGTTGATGGATGTCCAGAATGAAGCCTGTCATTAATTGGCATTTCACCTTGTTGGAAATGAGAAAACCACTCAGACACTTGAGTTTTTCCCATAGTGCTGTCTTGTAAGCTGTGTTCAACATCACAACAGTTTCTGCAGCATTTTTCCCAAGCAGGAAACAAAATTCAAATGTGCCCTGTTCTCTTCAATTGGCCATCACAAAAAACGAGGTTTGAGCAAAACTGCTTGTATGAAAAAGTTCACTGTGAGCACAGAAAACCTTCCCAGAGGACACCACTGAAATATGCTTTGGAAAAGTACTTTTTATTTAATAACCTACCTAAATATTAAGATAATATTAGCAATAGCAAATTGTGATGCTGAAATAAGCTTTTCTATACAGACATAAGATAAATAAAAATAGCATTCACACTAGGAGAAAAATATTTCATACAGAAAAAAATTACAAAATATTTGTCATATGAGGGGCAATGAAGCAGCATTGAGTAAAATATACAGGAAGAACATTATGGTTTATTTAGTTAAATTGTTAAATGTTCTTGGTTTTCTAATACGTCAAAAGTAGTAGTAATCTGACTTTCTACTTTTTAAATTTGTAATTATTTTATTATTCTAAAAGATTTTAAATAATTTATTCTTCAGTTATCTATGTTCTCTGATAATTTACTCAGCATGCAGATTAAATAAGTATGCTTAAAGGATACAAGTTACCTAAAATTACTCGAACAAGTTACTTTCCGTAATAAACCCCATAACTGTAAATATGATTTGAGTTGTGTTTGGCCATTGAAGTGGATTTTTATATGCAGCAGAGAGGTAGATGCCAGGGCAGGGTTGATATCAGAAGAGAATAAAGAAGAAAGGAGGTGAAGGCGTGTCTGACCCCTGCTTTATAGGAGTCCTACTTGATCAGATGTGGAGCTGTGCTCTTGACCGAGACAGAGGAAGTCAGTAATGGCCCACAGTCCATTTCCTCAATTTCTAATATCAAGTTAACTCATCTGTAACCAAAGTAACTCTTTCTAAGAAGTACACACCAACACCAAGCTGTGCAAATCTGAAGATTAATAGATGACTAGTGCTTGACATAGTTACTGATTACTGAACTCCATACTGTTAATATTATGTTCACTTCCAAAATAAATTGGAAGAGAAACTGTAGTGGTAAGTCAACTTAAGTTTATCGATAGAAAATTATTTAACCAAACATGGTACGTATTGGAAAAATAATGGTAGCCTGAATGACTATTTAGCTTTGATTTGGGGATGAGCTACTGCTACAATTACATAGGAATTTGTGTATGGTGAAACTGATTTATAAGAAAGAAAGAAAGAAAGAAAGAAAAAAAGAAAGAAAGAAAGAAAGAAAGAAAGAAAGAAAGAAAATGATTATCACATTCAGATGCTAAGCAAAAGCTTTCTAATGTTCTGCCACCTAAGGGCCCACAATAAAAAAGTAAGTGACCTGCTTCTCAAAAGTCCATCATGAGAGTGCCTCTGGACCACAGTGCTCCACGGACACAATGAACCTTCCCGACTCCAAGAAAAAAGAAAAGGAAAGCATGAAAATTTGCATGCGAGTGATCAGAATTTTATAGCTAAAGCAAACAAAGGCTTCTAAATATCTTGCTCTACTCCTCAGAGTTTGTAATTGATAAGAAGAATGGAGTAAACAAGAAAGGTCGGGACATGCTGGAAAAACACAAAGTGCCATATATTAATTGTCATTCCCTTATTAAAATTACACCACAGTGCTGCTTATCTCAAGAACATCGTGATAGCAGAGATAAAAATAACAATCATATGGGAAAATAAAGAGTAAAATAACTGTTGTTTATACTTATAGAATATTTCATGCATATTCATGTTCCTTTAAGTCCTCCAAATGAGTAAATAACAGGCAGTCCTAAAGTAATTATGGGATTCCAATATTTATAGAAAACTGACCACCATGAATATATAATTATTCCATTATGTCCACTCAAATAGAAAGACTATTTATTCATTTACCATGACCCAAACATCTTGTTTTCTTCCTCGTCATGCAGAAATGAATTCAAATACTTGGCTTAGAAACATATGATTGGAATTTCTATTTTGGTAAAACACATATTTGTATGGAATTAATATCATAAACATGAAGAGAAATCTGGAGAAGCATTTCATTTACTCCCCTGTAAACAAGTACAGATTGGGCAAAATGGAAGGATTTCATAATATACCTGAATGGAAGTGGACACATTTGCTTCATTTTAAGAATCTAGGTGTTTGTCACAATATTTCCTTCTAGTTTTATAAGAGTAATTACATAATAAATTGTGTGATTATTTATTCTTCATGAAATGAGGGCAGCTTATTATGAGTACGAAAATTTTAGCAAAACATATTATTTCTTTTGAATGATAATATAAAATTAATTAGATATAAGGCAATAGAAATTGTCATTATATTTTCTTCAATATTAAAATTTGATTCAAAATTTAAATTACTTTTAAATTAATCTTATTAAAACAAGATTAAATTACATAATTTTAAAATGCTCTATTTTTTAAGTCAACTCTGCATTGCATAATATATCATAGAGGTTATAAATGGAGAATTTTAGAAAAATTGAGTGAAACAATTCACCCTCTTTCTAGCATGACAAATCTAACTGCTAACATTTATACAAATAGCACTTGTGATGTGTCTGCCACTCCTCTTAGTGCGTTATGCACGTTAATTTACTGAAACTTATGACACAGATTTCATTATGACCCACTTATAGGTGAATAAAGGGAGCCACAGTGAGGGTAAAACGGTCCAAGCCCCCCAACCTCAGCAGTCTGAGTAACATTGTTTGTCTTCTCATTCTAGTTGGCTCATCAACTAATTTGGTAACATGAAACAAATATTTAAACAAATGTTAAAAATCTAGAGTACTTTGGCTTTGTTGTCAGGAGAAACTCAACCCTGGAGAAGGACACCATGCTTGGTAAAGACGAGAGACACGAAAAAGAAGGTCTTTAGGGAGATGGGTTGACCTAGTGGCTGAAGAAGCTCAAGTAGATGAAGCAAGTAGAACAGGCATTTCTGGGAGCAGAGGGGAGTGGCAGTGGTGGGAGATGATGGCAAAGGAAGCTGATTTCAAGGAGCTCAGGAAGAAAATAATGTTTTGAAATTGATTTTGGTAGCAATTGTACAATGCTGCTTGATGTGATTGAACTATGGAATGATAGGATATTTGTATTAACTTCCCATAAAATGGTTTTGGGAAAAAAATGTGCTCAAACATAAGATCAGCTGTGAGGATGGCACTGGTCCAAGTAGTGTTTTCTACTATTGGATGTAGGATTGCTAAGAGGCAGATGCTAACAGAGTTCAATAATAAAGAAATAAATTTCATGCCAAATATGAGTTATTCATCAGTCTTGAAATTTACCCAGGTTAGTTAGCACCTCACCTTGTGTGCTAAAAAGTTTCATTTTAATTAAAGAGGAATTCAATCTTCATTTTAGATATCTAATACAGAAATCTCCTTTTCTGAACAAAGAAACCTATTTAACATCACATTCCTTTACAAAGAATTCCTAGAGGCAAAGTAGCCCCAGAACTCAGGTGTGAATAAGAGGAATATGGTAAGTGTAGAAAACTGAAGAAGTGATAGAATTTACTCAAAATTTGTGCTGAATATAAAGGTGGAAAATATAAAGGGGGAGATGTTCATGACTAAAGTAAAAAAGTACCAGTAGCACTTGGATCATTCAGTTGGCCGGATTTGTGTGTAATCGCTGTAACCGGAACTTCTCTAATTTCCAATAGCATGTTCTCCAGTAACAAAGATTGCTGTTGGGACATGCCGTTGAGTCTATTACCACTCACAGTGACTTAATGGGCAGCAGAACAAGAAACTGCCAGTCCCAGCACTGTCCTCCCAATCACTGTGCTCCAGCCTATGATTGCAGCCACTGTCAATTCATGTTCAAGATCACATTCATCTTTTTTACTGATCCTCCCTTTTTTTCCAAACCATTTTTTGGGAGCTAATAAGGTTATCATATCATTCCGTCGTTCAATCACACCAAGCAATCTTGTGCAGTCATACCACAGTCGGTTTCCAAACCTTCTTCTCCTTCTTGAGCTCCATAACATCAGCTCCTTTTACACCAGCCCCCCGGGAACCCCCCAGAAACATTTATTCTACTTGATTTCACTATAGGTGCATCAATCCTGAGTTTCATATACAGAAACAGAAAAATGTGTAACAAAAATTCAAGAGGGTCACGCCCAGTGACAAAAAGCATCTGAAATGGACCCCACGAAGAACAAACAAAATATCCTGAAAATGCTGCAAGCCGGATCAGGCTGGTGTGCGTCAGAGGGAAGATGGAACGGCGAGGTTTTAGTTGTATGAGTCGGGTTGGTCATTTGGGTCTTCATCGCCGTCTCCCCAGTGCACTGTTTGGGAAGCCGTTTCTTCCCCTCCCTCTATTATGAATAAGGAAAGTCACGGAGGACTAGCTCCTATGCAGATGCCACAAATGTATCGGGGGTCCCACTGCCATTATAGCCTTATACAAATCAGATGCTCACAACTTAGACCCTGATACGCTTTCCCTCTTCAGCTTCCGATGATATGATTTACAATCCTTTGGTCATACCTGATGTTGGTATGATTCTTCCATGTGGACTTAGTTGACATCTCACATTGATGGCTACTTCTGAGGAAATAAGCCTTTGAGACCTCAGATGCTATTTTATCTGATAGCTAGGCACCATTTAATTTCTTCACCACACTTTGCCATAGTACCTATATCTTCCATGCTTCTTCCCTGAGGGTGAGTATCAAGCAAGGCCATGATGTGACCTTTTCCAAGAGTTTAACCCCCTGATAACATGCCCAAAAGGTATGAGAAGAAAGGGAATTCCAAGACACTTCTTTGTCCTCCTGCAGACACTGTTCATGCACCAAGAGGAAATTGTGAAGATTTTGTTTGTTTTATATTGAGGTACAATCTATAATGAATTTATAATCTTTTATCTTCATGAGTAAATTCTTCAGGTCACCTTTCAAAAGCAGAGGCTGTGCCATCTGCATATCTCAGGTTGTTGATGAACCTTCTCTGATGCTGATGCTGCACTCTTCTCCAAAGGGCGCAGATTCTCAGATTCTTTGTGGGGGTTGTGAGACTGCAGAATCCGAACACACACAGTTCCTGGAATTAAGCCAGGCAGTATGCCCTACCAATGAATGCATCTTTGTCTGTGTACATGTGTAAGATGAGCAAAAGTCAGTGTTCTGGAATCCCTCTTTTCTCTATATTACCTATAATTAGTTATGATACACATCGTCATGTGGCTTTACGTAGTTAATAAAATAACAGCAAATATGTTTCTGGTATCCTTAGCTGTCAGCCAAGATTCAGCTGAGAGAAGTCATTTATCCCTCCTTCTTTTGAATCTAGCTTGAGTTTCTGCTTGTGAGCCACTGTAATAATTTCTAAAATTATTTTCAGCAAAAATTCAATTGTTTGTGTCATGTCACGGAGTCGCCCTTTAAAAGTTGTTGTATATGCTATTTTCATTTTTTGGTGCATGAAGAGTTGTATAATTTTCACCATAATCAGTTTCAGGGCACTTTCTTCTTCTTGTACTATGGTTATTAGCGTTTACCCCCTCCCACCCCCAATCTCCTCTGCCATATGCCCAAGGAACCATTAATACAGTATTGTATCCATAGATTTAACCATCTTGAATGTCATATACAGAAAAACTTTAAAAATCAAATGAACCTACTGTGGTAGTTACATGATTTTATGTCAACAAGACAGTCTGGCTACAAGTAGAATCAGAACTGTCCAGTCACAACCTGATACTGGCTCCTTGGAGACTTGAAGACTTGGCCTTTGCAGAACGGGGACCTTGGGTCCTTTCCTCCTCTCTCTGCCACTGACACTGAAGCTGCCAGAGCCCTATAACATTTTCACCAACTTGAATCCATACAATCATGCACCCACCGGCGAGTAATCTTCCTATACTCTGCATCATTGTTTCTGGCTGCCTGAGTCTGAAGAGGGATTTGTGGACTTGAGTTGGACTGGGCTGGGATATTTTCTTGATATAAAGCTCTTTCTGATACATATGAGTGCCACTGGATTTGTTTCTCTAGACAACCCAGACTAACAAAACTCACAAAATAAAACCAATAAAATCCTCCATCCAAAGGAAACCAGAAAACATCAAAAACTAGAACAAATTTTCATAGATTATACTGAGTGCTAAATTTCAATCTCACTGCACCTGCAACAACCCACTCTCCAATGCATTCTGCAGGCTAACAAAGCTATTGACATTCCTGATCCAGGGCCCCAGGGGATTCACCAGGGGCTTGATCCAAAGGTATTTCCCCTTCACTTTTATTTTTTTAAGAGAAGCAGCTTTAAAATATTACCTGAAGTTGAAGGAGGGATTTGTATCAGTGTCTAAATTGTGAGAATTCATTTTGCAAAAGTCGATGGATGACAGTGGGAGCCCAAGAGACATTGTGGAAACTACATGGGAAATGAGCCTCCCGTGCTCCCCCTTGGTCCATGATTAAGGATTGGGAGCATGGCGGTTACTAAACAGAGTGCGTTGGCGAGACGAGTGTAGAAGATCAAATGGATAAACCTAACTTGGACAGTTAAAACTTTGTCAGTTGATCCCTCTTCTGATGCATGCTGGACCTGTATTTGTTTTCTATTTTCTGTAGTTTTGGGTTTTTTTTTTCTCATTTGTTCTTATTGGTGTTTATCTTAGAGTTGGTGTAACACTGAGGGTCATGCTCTTGAAGTTGTGTTATATGTTTTCCTGGTTTTGGTGTATGAAACCCAGTATTGATGAACCTAGAGGGGTATCAAGTAGAATCATGTTTTGGGTGTGAGGGGTACAGTGGTGGTGATGGGTGTGGGCATAGAAGGGAGAGGATGTGAAGGAGTCCGGGAAGAAACAGAATTTTTGGAAACTGATTGTGCTAGCAATTTTACAATTCTGCTTGACCTTGTTGAGCTATGGAATAATATATGTATTAACTCCCAATTAAGAATACATTTTAAAAATAAAAGTAATTTAAAATGTGCTTACAAGGAGGTCAACTGATAAGATATTACATTTTGACCAAACTCCATCTTCCATAGATTTTACAATGCTGTCTGTCTCATAACAGGGATAATCACATCCCTCAACTATCAGTAGGGAATCACCAGAAGCTAAATCCATGTATGGACCCTGAAAATTGATTTTGGGTTTCCACTGTTATCCATACCCTTTTCCATGGTGTTCCCAATTTACACTCTGGTGCCATTCCCACCTTAATAGTTGGATTACATTACTTGCAATTCTTGGATCACACAGGTTGTTGCGCTTCTCCATGTGGACTTAGTTGACGTCTCATTTAGATGGTTACTTGTTTAAAAACAAGCCTTTAAGACTCCAGCTGCTGTATAGCCAGGCACCATCTGGTTTTTTTTTCCACCACACTTTTCTAAAACACCCATCTATTCAATGGTCTCATCATGAACATGTCATGGCTCATTTTTTTGTAGGTGCTGTTGAGTCTGTCCTGACTCATAGCAAACCTCAGTACAATAAAATGAAACACCACCCAGCCCTGCTCCATCCTTACAAATGTTTTTATGCTTGAGTCCATTGCTGCAGTCAGTCACTGTTTTGAATCCACCCTCTTGAGGATCTACCTCTTTTTCATTGCCCCTTTACATTCCCCAGCATAATGATCTTTTCCAGTGACTGGTCTCTCCTGATGATAACAGGTCTAAAGCCCATGAGATGAAATCTCACCCCAGTAGACTGAAGAAGCATTACGGTTGTACTTCTTGCAAGACAGATAGATGTGTTTGTTCACAGCAGTCGATATGACTTTCAATATTCTTCACCAGCCCCATTATGCAAATGCTTCGATTTCTTATTGGATTGCCTTATTCTGTGTCCAATTTCTCCATGCATAAATGGCAATTGAAAATACCATAGCGCCCCAATAAAAAGATTTAAAAAAAAAGAAAGAAAATGATTAGAGCAAAAAATGTACGGATGTGCTTTATACAATTGATGTATGTATATGTATATGTATGGATTGTGATAAGAGTTGTATGAGCCCCTAATAAAATGTAAAAAAAAATAAAAATAAAAAATAAAAAATAATATTGAATGATAGATTGTGACAAGGTTTGTAAAAGCCCCACAATAAAATGATTAATAAAAAGTGATGTAACTATGAAAGAAAAAAAAGAAAATACCATAGCTTGGGCCAGGGACGCCTTAGTCTTCAATGTGACACTCTCACTTCTCTGTGCTTTAAAGGCACCGTGTGCAGCAGATGTACTCCATGCAATTGCATCTATGAGAACTGCTTGTGGATCTAAGTAAGACAAAATTCCTGATAACGCCGAACTTGTCTTTATTTATCAGGATGTTAACTACTGATCCAGTTGTGAGGATTATGTATTTGTTTTTTTTACATTGAATGATAATCCATACTGAAGGCCGTGATCCTTGATCTTCATCAGCAAGTGTTTCAAGTCTCCCTCACTTTCATCAAGCAAGGTTGTCATTTGCTTACCATAATAAGCCATCTTTCAATCCTGATTCTTCATAATCAGGTTTCTGTGATAATGTGCTCAAGGTACAGATTGAACAAATGGCCTGAGGCATGTCTTCCTGATGTTAAATGATGCAGTACCCCCTTGTTCTTCTGGGACCATGTACATGTTCCCCGTGAGCACAAGGAGCTGTTCTAGATTTCCCATTCTTCTTAAGCCTAACTATAGTTTAATATGAGTCGCAGAATGCTTAGTCAATAATGCACAAATAAACATCCTCCTTGTGATAATAAAAAACAAAACAACTGACATCAAGTCATTTGACTCATGGTGACCTTGCAGGACAGGGTAGAATTGCCCCTGTAGGTTTCCAAGGCTGTTACCGTTACACAACCAGGCCTTCCTTTCTCATGACAATAACACATGGTCAGTCAAAGCTCAAAGACGGTCACAAATGAGGCTCTTTTGCTTAATATACATTCTTTAATATACATCCTTGAAATAGAAACCATTCATCTGTAAATTTAATTTGCTTAAATATATTTAAAAGTCCATTATATCACTTCTCATAATAACTAAATGCTGAAATCAACTGAAATATCCATCAACAGATGTATGAATAAATACCATACATATGGTAAATAATCACAAATGGAGCTCTAATGCATGACACAGCATGGATGGTCCTTGAAAACATCATGCAGAGCAAAGTTAGTCAGGGGAAATACTACATTATATCATTTATTCAAAATAAGCAAGTCTACTGAAATTTAAGATGATTAATATTTACCAAGAATGTAAATGAAGAGGAAAAATTACATTCTTGCACATGGTGTGTTGAGTTTATTTTAATGATGTTGAAATGATTTAGAAAAGTCTAGTGATGATTGGTTGTCCCCTTTAAATATGCTCAATATGCAATGAATGTGCCTGTAGAAATTGTTTTGTTGGTGTATGTAAATATTCACCCTACTAAATAAGAGATCCCTTTGATGGTTTATATTATTAGAGGTAGCAATGATGCAATGCAGAACCAAAAAAGACAAAACTCACTACCAATGAGTGGATTCTGACTCATAACAGGACAGAGTAGAACTGCCCCCCTGAGTTTGAGAAACTGCAAATCTATATGGGAGTGGAGACCTTCATCTGGCTCTCATGGTCTGGCTGGTGGTTTTGAGCTGCTGGTTCTGACTTGAGTTAGTAGTGCAGTGCACGATCCACTATGCCACTAGCAGTGATCTAGAACATAAAAATTCCATTGATGTTTTAAAATCTTTATTTCCTGAGTTTGAAACCTCAAGTTTTTGACTAGCCGCTCTAACTCCTCTCTATTACTCTTTCTCTTATGCAAAGTCATGGAATCAATTCTGACTCCTTGTGACACTGTGGGCCACAACAGAACAGCACTCGTGGTTTTCAAGGCTTCGGATGTTTAAGGGAGTGGAAAGGCTCGTCTTTGTCCTTGATTTATCTAAATGTACATCTCTCTCTTGTTAGCTTTCTCACAATTCATGGAAGAATTTCAAAGAGAAAAGAAAGTAAGGAAATGTTCCTGGAATGGTAAAGTGAGTCAAGAATTAGTACTTGTTTTTCATTTTCCTACAGCCGACATAAAATGCGTTGAATTTCTTAAAGGGAAATAACAGCAAAAAACAAACAACCAACCAACTACATAAAGGCTATTATATCTCTAAGCATATAATTTACCTTATAAATGTAAACATATGCAGTCACCATCACATGGAACCAAAAGGAATCTATACACTAGGGAATACTGTTTCATTTCAGTATAAGAGTGAAATATTGATATGTATTCAAATTATTCATTACAGAAAAAGAATGTTTCCAAATAAGACTACAAGCACATATAGTTCTTACAGTCTTTATTAAAGGAAGCGTTCCAACTACTCCTGTTATTTGATACCTGTCAAAATTTCAGCTATTTGTATAACATATAATATATTTTGAAAATAGATATTTTTAAAAAGCTGAATATAACTCTATACACATTGTCCTTTAAAAATGTCACATCATTGTGGATTTTATTTATTCATGCTGTTTCTTTTTCTACGTACACATGCCTGCAGTAAATCTCTACCACTTTCTCTATAATATGTCACTTAATAGTGGGCTTTCTTTCTTTTTTTAATTGTCATAAAGCTACATAATAATCCACCAAATTCCTTGGGTATCAATCATAATTGTACACTTAAATGTGCTAAGTTTCACAAAATAAAGAATGTATACTCTTATGAGATTACACATTAAGAACCTGTACTGTCGTGCAAAGGAAAATAAATCCAATGTAGTATCATTAATGTTTTATGCTGCACAATTAGCATGTTAGTGATATTTATGATTCACAAGTTTCTAACGCATAAAAATGAGCATTGGCTTGTAAGGAGAAAATTGCGAAATGTGAACTGCTGTGAGCTGCTTATTCCTGATTTCTCTATTAATCTCTAACTTTAATAAAGCAGAAAAACAAAATCACTGGGATTAATAATAACAGCTAGACTTACTGAGGACTTAGCTTATGCTAGTGTTGTGCTAAGAACTTTAAGTGTAAAATAGCATTTGCTCATTGACTTACCCAATGATATATCTACTATAATTTTAGACTCAAGACTTTTACAAAAGGATAAGGAAAACATTAAAATAGATTATGTAATTTTTTAAAAGCGCATGAATTCTAACCAGGGAATCTGGGTTACAAATTGAAATCCATCTCACTCCAAAGTTCATGTTCTTAATTCATATCCTTTTAATTAATAACCATGTAGGAAATAAGTAACTACTGTGTTCTATATGAAGAATAATGCAGCACCAGCTTTGAAGGAAGACTTATTAACAATGTGCAACATTGAGATGCCACAACCTTGATTTCTGGAAGCAAAGAGAACTTGAAGTACTTGCAGATGAAGATCAAGGATGCAGTCTTCAGTTTGAATTGAAACTCCATGTTAAAGAAAAAAAATAATGACAATAGACTAATTTCTAGCATTCTGGTGAAAGAAGAAAATATTGAGGTTTTCAAGGATTGCATTTAGTTTTAAATTATTGTCAATTCTCATGAAAGCAGCAGTCAGACATCAAATAACTATTGCACTGGAAAAACATGCTGCTTAAGACTTTGTTCTATAACAAGGCGATCACTTTGCATTCACAGTGTTCCTGACCCAAGCCATGGTATTTTCCATCATGTCATGTGCATGTGCAATTTGGACAATGAATACCAAAGATTTCAGAAGACTTGATACATTTTTATTAGTTTCAGTGAAGAATGCAAATGTACTGTGGACCATCAAAACAATACACAAATTTTGACTTAGAAGAAGTATAGCTAGTATCCTCGTTAGCAACAAGGATGAAAAGATTTTGCTTCAAGTACTTTGGATATGTTATCAAGACAGATCAATCCTAAAAATGCACCATACTTGATAAAATGGGAGAGCAATAAAAAAGAGGAACACCATCAAGAAGAGAGACTGACATAGAGCCTTCAATCTAGACTTCAAACATAACAAAAATTGTAAGGATGAGACAGGTTTTATTCTAATGTACCTAGGGTTGATATGAGAAAAAAGAAATTTGAGACATCTAACAATAACAAAAATCTATTGTTTAATATTGTAATGGAAACATGGTAAATACAAAAATAATCAGTTCTGCTTATTGTTCTTTAAGCTAAATATATTTGTTTGAAAATAATTTGACAATATTTTATATATGATTTAATTTAAAACTATCTGATAAAATGATAGAAGTGCTTAAAATAGAGTATATAAAGCATAATGGTTTAATTAATTAGTATGGATTTAGACTTATAATTAACCATACAGAAGTCTCAAGTTAAAATTTTATTAGCCATATCCTGTGAAGAGCAGAAAAAATTAATTTACACTCTTACATTTCAGTGTTTAAAATCATATTAACAAAAACTATCCCCAAGTGACTAACATATTTCATCTTCAGCTAATAGACTTGACTTTGTTAGAAGGGAATTGCGCTGGTTCCATTAAAAAAAGATAAAGGAAAAAAATCAATATGAGATGAGAAGAAATGAAGACAAAGATGGCAAGGAAACTAGATATTAAAAATGGAATAACCAGAGCTCAAGTAACAAAAATGCTGACCCATAATGAAAAAAATAACTACTGACAATGAAAACAAATAAAAATGTATTTTAAATATTTTTGCTTAAAACATGTTATAGTATTTCACCTCTCATTTATTTCTGACCTACAAGAAAAGCTACACAAGGGGGTAACCCCACTCAAAATGGAATTGTCGTGGGTGGAGAAGACATTTTTCCTAATAGGTGAATATTTAACAACGCACTCTAAGTTAGTGCACCCAATGAGGTTGCCTGGGAAGATTCTCTCTGGTCAGAGTGAATATTTTCATAGAAGCAATTTCGCTCAAACCTTGCTTTATGTGATGGCTGATTTAAGAGAACAGTGTGCAACTGTGAAATTGTGTTTCCTGCTCAGGGAAAAGTGCCATAGAAACCACTGTGATATTGAACACAGCTTACAAGGACAGCACTATGGGAAAAACTCAACTATATGAGTGGTTTTCTCATTTCAAAAAAATTGAAATGCCAATTGATGACAAACCTCATTCTAGATGTCCATCAACTTCCTGAAGAGACAACTACAGAGACTAGTAGTGCATTTGGAGTTCATTCTACCAGATCAGGCTGTTAATCAAGCTTTCTATTCCGAGGTTCTGAAAATATTGTGTAATAGTGTATGACAAAAAGGCCTGATTTGGGGCAGACAGGGGAATGGCTTTGCCACAACAACAATGCACCGCCGCCATCTCAGTGTGCCACATTTTGGCAAAAAACAGCATGCCTCTCTTGCCCCATGCACCTTACTCGTCTGACCTAGCTCTGTGTGACTTTTATTTTTCTTTTTGTTTCCACAAATGTAGCAACATACAAGAAGAGGTGAAGGAAAAAACTAGGGAGATGCTGTCAGTCATCAAAACAGATGAGTTTGAAAAATGTTGCCAAGAATGGAATCACAGATTTGGCAAATGAAGGTGATAAGTTTGATTTAAAAATTTTTAAATACATAGCTTTGAAAAACAAAGTCTGGTGTTTAGGGGTACCCCCTCATATGTTAAGAAAGATAATATGAATGAGGAGCTAATATGACACCCTACACAGACAAGACATGCTGTTCCTTTACAATAAACATCAAACAGCAAAATATACACATGAAAAATCATTTAGAAAAATTGAAAAACCAATCCAGAAAGTAATCTTTCAAATATAAAATAATAAAAGTGAAAATAGGAAAATGTAGATGTCAATCTGTAAATGATGACAAGTACAAAGCAAAAAGAAAATAAATTGTGTAGTAACAGAATCTCCCAATGGAGAGAAATTTAAGATATCAATACAATGGTTTTTAATTCACAGAAAAAGTAATTAGATTAATAGGTTCTCAGAGTTATGGCAGGGGAGCTTTAGAGTGATATGAGTTCATAATAATTGGTAAAAGAATAAAGAAAAATATTCAAAAATTTATTGTGCTTTCGAGTTTGCAACTCTTTTAAATATATTTAAACCATTTAATTTTATGGTATGAGAATTTTAACATTAAAAGTATATTTATAAAATCAATAACTGTATTAAAATTGCACTTCAAATAGGAACATCCTAGAGCAAATATTTTTAGCAATAAAAGCTATTATATTAAAAGATAAGATAAAAATATTTTAAATTAAAAAAGAAATATGAGGCATACAGCAAGATGGTTCCCAGGTAGGCAGGTCATGTTGGAGCTCTGTGGTGATCATTGAGTCTGGGAATTGGGAGGCTGAGAGTGGGATCAGGGTCTGATAGTTTCATTGAGTCTGGGAATTGGGAGGCTGAGAGTGGGATCGGGGTCTGATAGTTGACCTCATAATAACCCAGAGCTCTTCTGCAACTTGGAGGATGAGCTCCCCCACCCATTCCCCAAATCTGTACCCACTGAGGAGGCCTAGACATCCACAGCCCAGAGACAGGGATACCCCAGCCTGCACCACTGGTGCTTGCTATGGATGCCACAGTCAATAACCACCAACTGTCTGCCTGCGGTTAGCCACTGCGCCTGAGCATGGCACTCATCCAATGGTGGACCTTGTGGCCACAAGATCAAGAGCCAGTGAGCATTCTAAATAAACTATGAGATTCCCATGAAATTTGTCAACCAAATTCTTCAAAAGATGAAAAAAGAGCCACAGGCTGCTCAACAATCAGTAAGCAACTTCAATTCACCACTCTCCAAGAAAGACAGATCACAGAGAAAGAAGCTCAGCAAGGAGGCTACAGAATTAAACTCTACAATTCGGCAACTCTACCTGATAGACATTTTTAGAGAACTCCACACAAATGCAAAAAAAAAAAAATCACATTCTTTTCAAGTACACATGGCACATATTCAAAAATAGACCACATGCTGGGACACAAGGTCAGCCTGAGTAAAATCAAACACATAGAGGTCATTCAGACTTCCCTCTTGGACCACTACATTACAAAACTGAAATTCACAAGAGTATGGCAATAAAACTAACATGCGCATACACATGGGGGATGAATAACTCTGTTACAAAACGAGCAGGCACTGGCCCAGATTAAACTGAAATTGGGAAATTTTGGGAAACCAATGGAAATTAGAGCACAAGGTACCAAAACCTTTGGGACACAGCAAAAACAGTTATCAGAGGAAGGTTGGGAGCCATAAATGCACACATGAAAAAGGAAGAGAGACTAATGATTGAAACATTGTCACCAAACCTCCAGCAATTAGAACACAGTCAACAGACTAATCCCACTAACAGTAAAAATAAATAAACAAACAAACAAACAAACAAATAAATAAATAAATAGATAAATAATCAGGGTGGATCTCAACAAATGGGAAAATAAGAAAACAATGCAAAAAGTCAATGCAGGAAAGAATGCAGGTTCTTTGAAAAGATCAAAAGAATCCGCAGACCATTAGCCAACCTAACCAATGAAAGGAAGGAACCAGGATGAAGGCTGAAACGAGAAATCACAACAGACCCTAATTAAATTAAAATCCTAGTTACATAGCACTTCGAAGATCTGCATTGCAATGAATTCAACAACCTGGAAGAGATGGACAAACACTTGGAAAAAGCAATCTCTCTGTAGATAACCCAACATAGATGAGAAGAACCTCAATAGGGACTACCTACTAACTTCCCTTCCCTGCCCTAGGCAACATGGATTCACAGGAGCATTCTACCAAGTATTCAGGGAAGAACTGACACCGATCTTATACAAATTCATCCAGAAAAGGATAGCAAACTCCCAAATGTATTCTATGAAGCTGGTTTAATACTGATACCTAAAGTGGGCAAGGATTCCACAAAAAAAAAAGAGAGCTACAGACCAATATCTCTAATGAACTTAGATGCAAAAATCCTCAACAAAATATTGGCCAATAGAGTACAAAAGAATATAAAATGAATAATTCATCATAACCAAATTGGATTCATTCCAAAAATGCAGAAATGACTCAACACCAGAAAGTACAACAACATTATCACATTGACAAGAAAAAGGACAACAATCACTGGATAACATCAATTTATGCCAAAAAAAGAATTTGACAACACCCAACACCCATTCCTAATTACTACAATCAAGAAGATAGGAATTTAAGGTAAATTCCTCAATATAATGCAAGCTATATATGAAAAAGCAACAGCCTGCTTTAAAGCAATCCCACAGATAAAGGTACCAGACAAGAATGCCCCTCTCCCCACTCTTATTCATAATCAAACTGGAGGTCCTAGCTAAAACATAAGGCAACAGAAGAACATTAAAAGTATTCATCTGGGGAAAGAAGTGGTAAAACTATTGTTATTTTCAGATGATGTGATTCTATATTTTGAAAACCTCAAAAGCTCCACAATAGGAGTGCTGGAAGCAATAAAGGAATGTGGTCAAGTGGCAGAATATAAGATCAACAAACAGGAGTGGGTTGGACAGCGGGAAAGCCTGACCGAGGAGGACAAAGAAGACACTGGGATATATAGAAGAGTAAAAGTCAATAATGGAATCAGTGTACACATAAACCTGCAATAAATGTAACAACAACGACACAATCACTCCCATTGACATGAGTTACAGCAGCTCTATAGGACATAATCGAACAGCCTCTTTGGAAGTTGTAACTCTGTCGTTAGGTGTCCCCAAGTCAGCTCTAACTTACAGCAACTGTACGTACAAAAGCACAAAACAGTACTGGTCCTGAGCTTCCTTCCCTCACAACTTTTATTGTGCTCGAGGCCATTGTTGCAGCCACTGTGTCAATCCACCTCACCAAGGTCTTCCTCGTCCAGCACGTTCCCTTTGCTTTGCCGAGAGTGAAGTGCTTCTGCGGGGACTGTTCTCTCCTGCCAACATGTCCGGAGCACATGAGATGAAGTTTCACTATTCTTGTCTCTAAGGAACATTCTGGCCTTACTTCTTCGCAGCCAAATCGGTTTGTTTTTTCAGCAGTCCATGGACTTGTAATACTCTTCACAAGCAACATAATTCAAATGCAAAAATTCTTCCTTACTACTCCTTATTCCAAGTTTAACCTTCACATGCATATGAAGCAATTGACCCTTGTTATGTGTCAGAATCAAGTTAATCCTCAAAGTAATATCCTTGTACTTTAACACTTTAAAGAAGTCTTGTGCAGGAGATGAACACAAGGAAATGCGTTGTTTCATCCCTTGACTGTTACTTCCATGAGACAGGCAAAAGTCTCAATTGTGGATACAAGTCAGGCAAAAATCTTGGCATTTTCAATTTTTTCCAGTTATTATGTTTCCCATTGGTCCAGTTGTAAGGATTTTGATATTCTTTACATTGTTTTAATCCATACTGCAAACATTTCTTGATTTCATCAGCGAGTACTTCAAGTGCCCCTCCTTCCAAGAAGGTAGCATATCACAGGTTAATAAACCTTCCTCCCATCCTGATGCTAAATTCCTCCCCATAGAATCCAGTTTCTCTGATGATTTGCTCAGCTTAAATAGTGGATAAGTGTGTTCAAAGGATACAACGCTGATGCAAACTTTTCCTGATTTTAAACCATGCAGCATTTCCTTGTTCTGTTTTCAGAAATGCTTCCTGATCCATGTACAGGTTCCACCTGAGGACAGTAAAGTGCTTCGGAATTCACATTCTTCTCAATGTTATCTCATTTTACTATATTACACAAAGTCAAATGCCTAGGCATAGGCCATAAAACAGAAGCGAACATCTTTCTGCTGTTCTCTGCTTTCAGCCAAGATACATCTGACATAAATCAGCACTTATATCCCTTGTGCTACATCCTCTTTTGAACCAGGCTTGTGCCTCTGGCAGTTCTGTTAAAGTACTACTGCACCCATCGCCAAATGATATTCAGGAACATTTTATTTTCATGCCCTATTAATGATCTTTTCTATAATTTGAACATAATGTTGGGTCACTTTTTTAAATGGGTACAAATATGGACCTATTCCAGTCAGTTGACCTAGGGGCTCTTTTCCAAATTCCTGGCTCAAAAAAGTAAGTGCATCTTCTGCTTGTGGAAACATTTCAATTGGTATTCCATCAATTCTTGCTGCCTTATTTTTAATAATGTGTTCAGTGTAGCTTGAACTTTACCTCATGTAATGTTTGAATGTCCATTAGTTCCTTTTTGTACAGTGACTCCATGTATTCTTTCCAGCTCTTGACACTTCCTGCATTCCGTGATATTTTCTCCATAAAAATCTGTCAATATTGAAACTCAAGTCTTGAGTTTTCTTTTGAGTTCTTTACATTTTAGATATGCCGAGCATCTTTCTTCCTTTTTGGTTTTCTACTCTAGGTCTTTGCATGGTGCATTGACATAGCTTCCAGCATCATAGATACACACAGGCCAACACAGTAGGACACAATAACAAACACATAGTAGTGTAAATCTCCACCGGAGCAGAAACGCTCCTCTTTCTTCCTTGGAGCAGGTCATGTTCATAGCCACAGTATGAAACCTAGGATGGAGGCTCTGGTCTTACGAGCATGTAACCATAGTTTTGGGTGACCTGTAAGTAAATTAGCATAACATAGTCTCTAAAAACAATATTCTACATTCTACTTTGGTGACATCACTGGATTCTTAAAATATTGCTAGTGGCCCTTCTAAAACGCAACTATTCATCTACTCAGGCTAGGGCAAAAAGAAACCTAATAATCAAGGGAATAATTAGTCTAAGAACTAATAAACCGTGTGGACCACAATCTCCACTACTAGAGATAGAAGACTTTGATGACTCCTGGCTATCAAAAAACACTCCACCGATCAAGTCATAATATAAGATCCTGGATAGAATGGGACAAAACTGTAAATAAATTTGCAAATCATTAAAAGGTGAGAATTTGGTAGTCTGGTAGAGATGGGCAGAATCCATAAAAATATGGTCTTTAGAAACCTTTCAAACTTGAAAAGGAACTCAACTCTAGGGGTTACTGAATAGTCCTCAATTAGACTGTAACAAAAATAATATTGAATGAATAAATGACAGAAGAGAATTATGTTACTCAATGAGAATGGTATCAAGGAAGCAATCTAAATTTCTATCACTGAGAGGATAAAATTAGTGAGATGTTCTACTTTCACGAAAAATGCTAATACGACAATGTGTGTTTTAAAGAGCTTCAATCAATATTTGAATGAAGTCATATTTTGAGTGGTCAGTCATCTCATGTGGCTTATGGGTACAGAATTGGACAGTGTGGTTCTATAGAAGCAGTACAGTTATAAGAGGTATAAATTATACAGCAAGGGATTAGAGGGGCTGGTAAAAGGGAAGGAGTTAGTTATTAATATGTTTCTAATACTTAATATATTTAATAGATTGATCTTTTAACAAATAGCTAACAATAGTATTTATAAGTGAAAATAAGGATTGGAAAGAGCTAAGAATTAAAGTATATGTGTTGAGACACAACTAATTGAGAAATATTTTAATTTTAGCTCCTGGTTTTCATAAAAGATTTGAATAAATAATATAAAATAAGAAGGTCCTGGCAAAAGGAAAACGTGCATTGGGAAGCATGTAAATCAAAGTGAAATCCCCCCACATGCACTTTCTACTGCAAGTAAAAAGAACTACAAAAAAGATTTGACTTTACATTGAAGCAAAGAGGAGAAAATGGAGAAAATGGAGATAGCGCTAGGACAAAAAGCAGACACAGGCATTGGGTCTTGAAGAAAATTTGGGAGCATCAGCAAGAAGGGGAGGCCATACTTAAGCTTCCCACATGAATCAAGGAACTTATAGAGAAGTTGATGTAGTCCCAGGCTTATTGTTGTGGTTTGATGTTCATGTTCGGTGTCAGCAGTTGATCCTGACCCATAGCAACCATATGTATAACAGAAGGAAACACCGCCTGGTCTTGCACTCTCCTCACAATTGTTCTTATCTGTCAGCCCACTTTCACAGCCAAGGTGTCAATCTCTCTCTTGAGAACCTTCCTCTTCTTTGCTGTTCTTCCTTAGTCACGAGGTCCTTCCTTAGGAGCTGGTTCTCTACTGACAGCATGTCCCAACTATATCAGGGGAAGAGTCGCCATCCCTGTCTGGAAGGAGCACTTTGGCCATACTTCTTTCAAGACAGATTTGTCCTTTAAGCAGTTCATGGCATTCTCAATAGTCTTCTGCAGAGCCAAAATTCAAATACGCCTCTTCTTTTTCAATCTTTTTTACTCCATGTCCAAATTTCACATGCATATGAAGCAATTAAAGATGTCGTGGCATGGATCTAGTATTATAGTCAGGTATTATAGTCTAGGCTAGAAAAGTCTCTAATTACTCACAAAAGAAAATATATTCTCTGTATGGAAACATTCTGTATTTACACCTAGAAATACCCACTAAATATAGCTAGATAGTACCAAATGTTATTACTAGAATTCTAGTTCTTACTTACATGTGCAGATTTATTATAAACAAAACATGTTTAAACATGTCTGCAATTAGTGGGGGCTGAAGACAAGTTACTTCAGTAATGCATTAATCTCAATATCAATTAAAGTGCCTGCAAAGAAAGGTCCAATCCGATCAGTGGCCTCCTAGGGAATTCGCTGAGTCAGTTAAATAACAGAATGATCAGCTGAGGTGGTTAAGTCTACTGCAACCTGAGATCCCCAAAGAGTAATTTTGATTGATTTTTCTCAGGGGGCACAGGAGAATGACAGAGGATTATTATTATTAGAAGATTTAAGAAAATTGAAATTTTTCTGGTGAGGAAAGACCAGGAAAATTTCCTTCTCTTATGAACACAGACTAAATCTGTTCCCAGTTGGGTGGAAAATAAACAGACTGAGAAAGGAATGCTCTCTATGCCTTATCAAGAGTTACTATCTTAACGGCAGTGAGTTTTGGAGATCTTGGAAGCCCCCAGGGGCTCTACCACATCCTATAGAATCTCTATGAGTCACCATTGAGTTGATTTGCTTTGCTTTCCTGGCTCAAACTCATGTCCATCAAGTCAATTCCAATTCACAGTGACCCTCTTACAGAGTATAGAACTGCTCCTGCAACTCTTTATTTTAATTTAAAAGAGAGCTTTATTGAGATATTATTTACAAAACATATATCCACCTCTTAAAGTATATAAGTTAATCATTTTGGGTTGTGTATTTCTTGAAGTTGTGTAGCCATCACTACAAGAGAAATTTAGAACATAATTATCTTTCCAGAATGAAACATCGTATCCATTGTCAGGTACTGCAAACCTCTCCTCCTCTGTAGTCTCCAGCCCTTGCAACCTCTTACTTTTTTTAATTGGGATTTAATAAATATATCATATCTGAAGGAGTGAATATTATCAGAGTCTAAATTGTGCGAACTTGATTCGCAGAAGGCTATTGATGACAGTGGGAGCACAAGATACTTTTGTGGGAGCTACGTAGGAAATAAGCCTCCAGTGACCTCCCTCTATCTATAATTGAGGGATGGGATGATGGTGATTATTAAATATAGTGCATTGGAGAGATAAGTATAGAAGATCAAAGTGAAAACCTGACCAGAATGGTTAAAAACTTGTCAGAAAATCTCCCCACCCCCACCCCGCCCCTGATGCACGTTGAACCTGATCTGGTTTTCAACATGTTCAGTATTTTGTTTGTTTGTTCTTTGTTCATATTGGGAGTTATCTCAGATGTGTTATGTCACTGGAAATCACTCTTTTGAAGCTGGGTTATATGTTTTTCTGTATTTCGGTAAATGAAACCAACCCAGGATTGATGAACCTGTAGGGACAACAAGTAGAATAAGGGGTAGGGTAGGGGGATATGGGTGGGGCAAAAGGCAGCTGATGTCAAGGAGTCCAGGAAGGAAAAGGATGTTTGGAAACCGATGGTGATAGCTGTAATGGAAATTGTACAATACTGTTTAATGAGACTTATTGCGACTCTTTCCATAAGTAAAGCCTCATCTTTCTACCCCAGATTGTCTTGTGGTTTCTAACTGCTGACCTTAGCAACTTGTTGATTCCGTGTAATAGCAACCTTAGGGGTCAGACTAGAACTTCCCTGTGGGTTTCTGAGGCTGTATCTCTTTAGGAGGGTAGAAAGCCTTGTCTCTCGCACGCACAGGGGTTATGGCTGAAAGTTCCAACAAGAATTTCTGTGCATGCACATGTTAAAGGCTGGATGAATGAAGATAGAGCAAAAAAATGGCTGGAAGAAATTTGGAACCCACGACCAGGAGCAGCCTTAAAGAAAAAGTCATTGTTATTGTTTGGGATATGTTCTGAGCCAACCTATTGGGTGACATAAAAAATTGACAAAATCTAGTAAAGTTACTTTAGCTGTTATTCCGGTGGGCTTACATCTGTACTGCAGCCTCTGGATGTATCTTTGAATAAGCCTTTTAAAGACCGTGTGTGAAGGATGTGGCATCAAGTGAATGGATGTCATCTGGTCAAGCCCAACTAACAAAAGGAGGAAATCTCATGAAGCCTGACATAGAGTTAATAGCAAAGTGGGTTCGAGATGCATGGGAAGACATTCCAGAAGACATGGTGCGACGTGCCTTCCAGAAATGTAGTATTAGTAATGCTATGGATGGCAGTGAAGACTGCGCTTTGTATGAAAATGACAGCAATGATGGTGATGACAGTGATCTCAGTGAGGACAGCGTCTATGATGACCTCACACCAGCTGAAGCTCTGCATTGGGATACGGATGATGATGAGGAAATCAGTTGTGAAGGATTTTACTGTTTATAATGACTACTCAAAAGAAAAAAAAATAAAAGTAGGCATAAACCTAGCCAGAGATACAAAGTCTTCTGCCAAGAACAGTACATAACATTAATATAGGAAAGCAAAAAATACTGGCAAAATTAGACAGACATACAATGCACATAGATGGACTACTTACCATTTTTAAAATTGCCAATCAATACTACTCAAAGGGTTCTACAAATATGATGCAATCTCAAGCTATGTTCTATCATCCTTCTTTAAAGAGAAAGTAAAACTGCTCACCAACTTTATATACAAAGGAAAGAGATTCTGAATAAAACTAATAGAATTGAGAAGCGCAAACACTTGATTTTCAAAACTGGGCCGATCTATTGAATAGGAAAGAGATAGCCTCTTTAAATGAGGCAAACATGGAAAGCCAGACATGCAGAAATGAAAATAGGACAAAACTTCACATCATAAACAAAAATAAACTCAAGAAGTATCAAAGACATACACAGAAATATAAATCTATAAAGATGAATAAAAACAGGGGCAAAGTTAACAACGCTAATTTATGGCATAGACTATCAAACATAACTGAGAATGCACGTGCAGCAGCAAACAAATGAAATGACTAGGAGGATTGTACATTCATGTCCATGAAAAGGCTTTTCCAAAAGAGTAAACTGTAAAACTCCAGTGGACATACCTTTCTACCACAATCAAAGTTGCGATCAGGATACCAGTAGAAGTTCCTGGACAGAATGGATGAGGGAACAAAGGTGGACACAGTGGATGGACAGATTGCGATAAGAGGTATAAGGGCCCCCAACCGAAACATAAACAACATTAGGTACTCTGTGGGTGAAAAATGAGAGGTTCTGCTCCAGTAAAGAATAACAGTTAGGGAAACCCAGAAGGGCAGAACGACCCTGTCCTATATGGTTTCTATGACTCAGAGCGGACATGGTGACAGTGAGTTTTAAATCTTTCCAGCACCTCCCTCCCCCCAGGGGTAGTTTGGCCTACTTTGGGAAACTGGTATTGTGTTTACTTTTCTATGTATAAAGACCTTGAAGGAAATGCCTTAAGAATACAATGACATCCTTCCCCACCTGTGTGTGAGTTGGTCTCGGTGTAGTAGCTCGGGCGTTGCCGTGATGCTGGAAGCTGCGTCTCGGCAATTCCAAGTGTGCCAGTGTTAGAACACTTTATGGAGCTCCTGTGGAAGTTTGCCCGTGGATTAGTAGGCAGTTGTACAAACAGAACGAGGGCACACTGCATAGTTTAAAGTCAAGACAGGTGTGCATCAGGGTTGTATCCTCTCACCATGTTGTTCAATCTACATGCAGAGCAAATCATCAGAGAAAATGGATTATATGAAGAAAGTGTGGCATCGGGAGTAGTGGAAGGCATATTAACAAGTTGTGATATATACTTTTCACTACTTTGCTTGCTGAAAGTGAGGAAGACTTGAAACACTGCTGATGAAGATCAAGGATTATGGTCGTCAACATGGATGACACTCAATGAAAGGAAGACCCAAATCCTCACAACTGGACCAATAGGTAACATCATGATACATGAAGAAAAGTTTGAAATTGTCAAGGATTTTGCCTTGCTTGGATCCCCAATCAGTGCTCATGGAAGCAGTAGTCAAGAGACCAAAAGACTAATTACATCAGGTAAGTCTGCTGCACAGACCTCTTTAGAATACTGCGAAGCAAAGGGTGCTACTCTGCCTACATGCGCCTGACCCACGCTAGGGTCTTCTCCACTGCATTGGACATATGTGAACGCTGGACATTGAATACAGAAGATTGTAGAAGAATAGATTTATTTGAATTGTGGTTCTGGAGAAGAAAATTGAAAGTTTTATGGACTGCTAAGAGGACAAACAAATCTGTATTGGAAGAAGTAAGGCCAGAATGCTCCTTAGAAGCAGAACGGCAAGGCTTTATCTTACATACTTTGAACATGTTGTCAGGAACGACCAGTCCCTGGAGAAGGACGTCATGTTTAATAAAGGGGAGGGGCAATGAAAAAGAGAAAGGTACTCAACCAGATGGATTGATACAGTGGCTGAATTAATGAGCTCACTTAGAGAGTCAATTGTGAGGATGGCAAAGGATCATGCAGTGTTTCATTCTGTTGTGCATACGGTCACTATGGGTCGGAACCAACTCAAAGGCATCTAACAACAAGACACGCTTAAGATAATAATACAGTATTAATAACTGTTTATATAGTGCAATAAAACCACTATTTGTTATTACAAACCACTGCATATGTCTGCATTTTTTAATGTAGTAGGTTTTATGAGAGCTGTTTCTTAGCTATGGGTTGTACGTATATCGGATGTTGGTAATTCAGGGATTGCCTGCACCTTTTTTAAGCAGATGTTTTATTTCAACAAGGAGTGCTTCATTTAAATATAATACTGTTTGCTTTGTGCAAAACTGAAACTGAAACATTTGTAAAGGTTTCTTTGTACTGTTTCTAATCTATAATTTAACAGATTTGTTCCACCAGAACAAACATTTGCTGAATGTCATGAAATTGGTATTGAGAAGCATAGTGTCAGCAAGACTGCCTCGGAGCGCGCCACGCTTGGACCAGGCCGCACCCTCATACTGAGACCCACTGACCTACCCCCGGAATGGGCACTCTCTCAAAGCCAGCTTCTCTCTCACAGAGCTGCAGGTATATTCCTTCAAATACTTTCCCTTTTCTGTCTTGAAGACATGTTCTGAAACCCTTCCTTGTATTCTGCAGAGCAAAGAACATTAATCACAAATGTCTACAAGACCATTTACCCAGAATTGTTGCCTGTGATCCATCCTTTGAATAACTTTTACTCTTGACCTTTCTGATCAATAAAATGCATAAAGGCAAAGGCTTGTGGTTTACATCTTCGTAGAAGTTGCGATCTTTTCCAAGTAGTTAAAATAAATCATTCTTTGAGTGTTAGCCCTTGCCTCCCACAAACAGTATTTGGATGTGCATGGGAGCTAGATGTTCTGCGTAGTCTTACCTTTGATGTTGGTCTTGTTTGGGGGATGCTCTTTTGACAAGCTTTCAAAAGCCCCCTACGATGAATGTCGAATTAACTACCCTTATGAATATGCATGAGCATAAACCTCATGTACTCATTTTGGTGGCTACTAACTGTGCTGGGTTGCCCTGGAAGCCGTTCCAAATGGTTCTGATTTTGCGTTTGAGGTTCTTAATGGTGGTAATTATCTGTTGCAGCCATGCAGTACCAAATATGATGCGTGTTAGAGATACTTTATAAAAAAACACAAAAATGACTAAAGATGCTAATTCCCACATTTTAGTTCCTACAGGGCAATTAGCCCCTAGTAATGATGTTTATATTTATATGCAAATGTTTCAGGAAAAATGAGTCTTAACAGAGACTTCATATCAATACTATTGGGAGATGAGAACATTCCATCTGTCTAGAAAATGCCTGCCATTAGCGCAACATGTAGCCCATTTCTATAATAGAAACTATTTAATCTTAAGTAATTCATTCTTCATTTTGGATTGTTTTTTTCTTCCCTCTGTTCTTTTACTAAGACTCTTAACGGTGTGTGTGGTTCTGCAGGGCCTATGCTGAGGTGCTTGCCATACTTTCTTTTGAGCATAATCTGTCCTTTGAATTGCAGCCTAATAGCCTCACCACTCTCCATAATTGAGTCACCAAAGCAGACTTCTCAGGAGGCACTTACTGCTTAATATCGTCTGCTTAAGAAATTGCTACAGCATGGACAGACAGAAATGAAATGATGAGCCAAAGATTTTCTTTCGGCTGTAGCTTTTGACTAACTTCTGGCTAATAAAACAGTGTGTGTGTGTGTGTGTGTGTGTGTGTGTGTAAACATTTTAAAAATCCATTCTTGTACACGTGAGAAAGTTAAAGTATTGAGACAGTTAGTGAACTCCTTTCTCAGTCAGAGTTAGGGACAGCCTCAGTCTTGAATCACTGTGAATGCTCCAAGAACCGCACGTCAATCCCTTAAATTAGTGTCCCTTAGTGAAAAATCAAACCAGTTTTTATGGGCTTTTTCCCCTGCAAAACATGATATAAATTATTAATTTGGCCATTTAGTTAGTCCTGAATATTCCACTTCCTTATCTTGAATATATTCTTTCACTGAAGTATACAATACACATGCATTATTTCCTTTAAGATGTTTTCTTTTTGGTTGCTGTAGCTGTTACCCCTTTTCGAGATCAGTTATGAAGAATTTCTGTTCAGCTGCTAGAGAGAGAGCCACTAAATCCTATAGGGGAGGGTCTGAACGACTTGATGGCAGGGGCAGGGTCAAGAATAGAACCTCTCTGTCTATTGCTTAACCATTGAGAACCAGGGTGCCTCCACAGTAGCGACCCTGATCAATATTCACACCCGCTTTGTAGCAGAAGTGCCTTTAGGAAGGGGAACAGGTAAACTCAAGGGTAGTGAATCAACTATACGTAACCAAGTCTGGGTATGGCAATTCTGCCCGGTTTATCATAGGGCAAAGTTTGCCCACTTAACACAGATAGACAGTTTTTACCTTTCAATCTCTAACAAAAATTTAAGGAAACCATCCTGGAATTTCTAAATAGGATCCAAAATGCCACCAATAACACCATAATTCAAAACACAGATGTTCATTGTCACTCACTGTCAAATCCTGGAATGAAGGAGTCTGGGAAAGAGAGAAATTCGGCAACCAGCCAGTGGAAAATCTCATTAGAAACTCTTGAGATTTATCTGTCACTCTGACAGGATAATTTGATTTTAAATTCCATCACTGCTAGCCCTAATTTTAAAAATTAAATTGAAAAAAAGTGACTTATTTCTCTCCCATATAATGAATAATAGGATAATATAAATCAAAATCGAGGGTGCCATTAATCAGAAATTACAAGAAAAATTTTGGAGTGTGAGGGAAGTAGCAATGCCCCCCCCCCCAGCCTCTCCTTTGAAAGATAGTTCTTGTAGGGTTCAATTCAGAATTTTGAAAGTTTTCTTATCAATGCAGGGGTTTAGTACTTCCTCAAAATGCTTGGACTCTTTCAAAGGAGCAGCAAGTACTTACGTAGTCAAACCCCATGCTGAGCCCATTTAGTACCTTATCATCCTAATTCACTCCTGAATGAGAGCTTTGCAAATAGTAGATAAAATGGAGTCAGACGTTCTAAACATATTCTTACTTTAAAAAATAAGAGGGTTATTGCTGTGGCTGCTGTTGAGACTACATAAGGCAGACTAGCCACTAATGCAATGGTTCTACATGGAGAGTACAGTGACATCGGCTACATTTTCTAATGTGCAGCCATCCTCACACGCCTGTTCTGAGTCATGCCTATTCATATGAACTGTCTGCCCCCTGAATGTCTTATCTAGTGGTGGATTACCCAAAAAAGCATGGGAAGCCTGGGCTCAGGTGTGCAAACCTGTTGTGAATCTCACATTTCTTCACCACATCCAAGATTATAGTTGTGCTTGACGTCTTTTCCTCCCAATGCCACAGCGTCTTCCTATAGAATCAAAACCTTGCTTCAAATTTGCATACCCTTAATTTTAAGTGCTATAGTCAGCACTTAAATATTATAAAAAGTCTTTTTCTAAAATATACCCTTCCTCAGTGAGTACTCATGTGAACAATTCATGTTCATGACTGAGTCACTTGGAGGATGAAGTTGACCTGTCTGGAAATTATTGCTTGCTTTTCCATCAGGTGTCTACAGACTACCTCTACCTTTCAGGATTCTGAGTTCCATGGCGATAATCAAACAGCTCATTAAAAAGAGTAGAATTACGTCCGTGCCAATAGGAAGCACAGAAGTGCGTTTCACAGTTTTAGGTGATCGACTCATACAGTTTCTAAATCTTAAAATTTCTGAGGAATGAGGACTTAATGTCATCCTGCTTGTTAGGAAATCAGGTTCAAGAAAGGTGAACAGCAGGAAATTTTAATATGAAGCGAAGGAGTCAGAGGTGCCTCCCTCTTAGCCTCTTTATTTTGCAGGACTGACTCTGATTGGTTCGCATTCCAACAGAGGCTCCCTCTAGTAACATTTACTTTCTCTTGGGTTGCTTCATTTCTGGTGCTTGCTACCGAGCCCTACTGCCAACTCTTTCCCTATCACGTGTCTTCTTCCAGGTAAATGAGCAAAGAGGCAAGAAACTCCATTCATTATTGAAACAACATTGGGTTTCTCAGGAAGTAGGCCAATTATGAAGTAACCACTCCTTTAAATAAAACTCAGAACCAGGATTCTTCATGTAATTTCATTATCTCTTTATACAGGAGCATCCTTGTTCTAACGAGGACATCTAGAGAGTTAAATAAACATGCGTGTGTATTTTGCAAAATGTGGTCACATTTTGTGCTTAAGAACCTAAGCAGATAGGGCCTTTTTAATAGTAAGTAAAAGAGACTATTCATAGTTTAATATATGTATATGCAATGCATGTTGTACGAAATCTCATAATTATGATATAATTATAATGACCCAAGTCACAAAATATGAATTGGTGAAATTTCTCCAAAAAAGTGAATTTATTAAATTCTTATTTTTTTAGTTGAAACAATTATTTAAAACTATGGCTTTTCATTATATTCATCGTTTTGGTTTAAATCAAACACGTCCCTTAAGCAAGGTGCTTCCGTCAAGCTTGTGATTACTCAGAACGGATGATGAGCTCCTCATCAGCAGCAGGGCTTAGCCACACCTTTCAACCTAGTCCAAAGTTTTAAATTGGGATATTCAGAAGTCAAAACAACAATAAAATAGTCCATACTGTCTTGTTATTTGGGAATAAATGTGTGTGTGTGTGTGTGTGTGTGTGTGTGTGTAGCATGTAGGACATTAAATCATCGCCCACATCATTTATTTTTCCCTTATATTCCTAGACATTTGACACATATAATAAAACTCAGCATAGAAAAGTAATCTGGAAAAGCTTTGCATAAAGAAATATACACTTAAAATACCTTCATAAGATATATTCTGTTCTTATTTTCAGGACAAACTCCTCAAAGATTTCACCTTTACCCTAAACATAGCTGTGACAAGCCAGTCAAGGTCCACCGAATCCAATTAGAGAGGTTTTCTGGGAAAGGAAGTCTGCTTCTTGACAATATTAGGGCAAAATTTTGTGAGCTGTTTTAACAATAAGAAGGGCTGTGGTAGATACAATCAATTTTACTCTGCAGCTTAAAACTGTGTTGTAAAACCATGACAGGCATAAAATATCTGTCACACTCTTTTGGAAGCAGCCATTGGTTGTTCTGCCCTACAAGGCCCTGCAGTGTATACATGCTGCTGCCTGAAATCAGGAGAATATTCAGGGGTTAACAGAATTCAGAGCAATGGACAGTGATGTCGCTAGCATCTGTCATTCCTTAAGAGGAGCGTGCTGTTCTCTGAATCATGAATAAGGACTTAAAGCAGATTTACCAAATCAGAGACCTGAACGGTCCCCACTTTTCCTTTACTTGATCAACTCTTCAGTAAACCCTGACAAATCTACCTTCTAAATGTCTTCTCATTTGCACCCGTACACCCCTGCATGCGTTATTCTATGTCCTTCATATCTGTAACAAGCTCTTTCCTCCTCATCTCGATTGCAAAATCCTCCCCAGTAGGCAGCACTGATGCTCATGGCTCTCTCCTGGTCACACTGGTCTGTCAGAAAGCACTTTCTACAAACATTCCTATCTTTCACATCAATTGCTCTCTGTCTGAGACCCTTAAGGAAACATAAAATATACTTCATGACCTTACTCTTGCTGACCTTGCTTGGCCTCATCTTCCTTCTTTATTTTGAGACTCAGCAGTGTCATCTTCCATAGTCGACCAGCATCTTTTGCTCCTAGTATTTATTCTTTCATTCAGCCAGAAACACTCCATTTGCTTTCTAAGCCCTTCTTACATGTTGTCATGGAGGCCTCTCCTGTTGTACTTCCTCAAAGAGTTAATTGTCTTCTCTTGTAAGATGCCTCTGCCCCTCTGCTATTGTACGGTTTCCATGTCTCTATCAACCCTACTTGAGCAAGTGTCTTTCAACCTAGCTCCCATATCTCATTCATCTCTAATTCTGAAGTGCTTAGTAGAGTGCCTGATCTATAAAGGACATCCATAATTACTTGAATGTTCAGTCTTTTTTACTTGCCTTCTTGAAATACAACTGGAGATAAAAATTTCCCGAGTGAAAATTGGGCATTCCAATTCTTAAAGATCCTTTGAGCTAAAGTTCAAATTTGCCGCAATTGAGGTCTCTAGTTTTGTGATTCTATAAATTGAAAGCAGTAATGCCCAAGTCCTTCCACAATGCTTAATTATAAAGAGAAATGTTGAATTTTTTTATTCTGTGCTTTCAAAATATAATGAGCATGGTCTAAAAGACCATAATTGATAGGCTGTTATGGACATTACTTTTAAATGAATACATTGGAAATAGAAAAGGGTGGAAACACACAAAAAGTGGTCCATTGGATGTACAATGACTACTCTATTTTCTATACACAAATGAGACACAAAATTTCCTTCCTCCTTGGATTTAATCTGCATAGGTACAGCTAGGTATACCTGAATATATATTTGTTTCCATCAGTTAATATTTTTACAGCTAATATTTGGTAAGTACAATCAATGGAACATCCTTGCTGGGTTTTGTTTGTCAGTGTTAAAGAAGGTTGAATTGAGAGAATCCCATAATTATGCCAAAGTTCTTTCTATCACACCCTGGACCTGAAGCCCTAATATCAATATAAACTATATTTGATCACCATGAAGAGAGAATGCAGCAGCACTCTCTGGTTTCTGTAATGCTCTTTTCTACCTTTCAACATTGAGTGGTTTGAAATAATCCTCCTGGAACTCTCACCTCACACCTCTTGGAAGGCCAATACTCAGGCAAGGCAGCATTAGAGGGAGGATTATTAAAGACCCCCGCTGGATCTGCAGCCTATTCATTGTCTGTGCAGACCATGGGGTGCCAGCACAGGCAGTGATGTGCCAACGCGAACCCAGACAGCTGCTGTACTGAAGCTGCTTGAGTGCAGGTGGGGAAACAGCTTGTGGTATTAACCAGACTAGATCCTTCTTGTGGCTTTCTATAGCCCTTATTTAAAATACAGAAAAATGCTTTCAAAGACTTATTTATAACTGTATCAAGCACAGATTGCACCAACATTATGCTGCAATGAGCGCATGTGTTATTCATACTGATATTAAGTATTTTTCTTTTTTGAACTAGCCAAAAAGGAAAAAAAAAAACAAAACAAAACATAAAAACGGTTTTTGACTTAATCATTTCAGATAGGAGCTACTATAACCATATCAACAAAACTAACTTGGGTAAAAATAGCTTTGGGGGAAATTTATAAAATCATGAAAACACACCAAAAGCTTCAGAGTAAAAAGGGAAAAATTAAGACATAAAAATTATTTTTTTAAACAAAGGTTCTATGGATAACGCAGCTGTCAAATGCATTTTTTCCCTCTTATACAAAGATCTTAACCAAAGTAGATTCAAATGTTCCTAGTCATCATCTAGCTTTGCATTCTTTTAGAATATTATTTCTTGTAATTTTACAGAGATATAAAAGCAATTCATGTTTTATCTTCTAGCAGAGATAACACATCAATAAAATAAACATTATTATTGAATAGTCTTAATGTTATCATTGCCTTTTAAAAACATTTGTTTTAGTGAAATATATTCAGTAAATATTTTGTCAAGAATATTTGTGGAAACATTTTATAAATCAGCTGTTAACACAATCCTGATATACCCTTATTAACTATAAGTAGTTAAGGCACACTTACGAACATGACTTAAATATTGCCTTCACACAAATACTCTTAAGAGGGATAATCAATTTTAAAATTACAGTTCTTTATATTTAGTAAATCTCTAAAAATTAAAGTTACTGTCTCCAAATAGCAATTTGGAATGAATATTCAAATGAAAAGATCTAGTTGAAAGGTCATCAATACTCTGTAGATAGTTTTCTTCCACTATTAGCAGGTATTATATTAGCTCACTATCAAACTGATTGCACATATCAGACAGTCATATTGATCTGTTCTAGTTTAACTGTTAATTTATGCAAAAGTGCATTATGTTTTATGATATTCAATCTGATATGTATAGATTAGGATAAACCAGTCAATGAAAATTTAGGGCTTAAAAAACATATCAGTGGGTGCTCACCTTCCTGACACAACCACTAAAGACAAATGTGTGCATAAGCAAATGTGGTAAAGAAAGCTAATGGTGCCCGGCTTTCAAAAGACATAATGTCTAGGGTCTTAAAAGCTTGAAGATAAACAAGTGGCAATCTAGCTGAGAAGCATCCTAGCCCACAAGGAAGAAGCAAGCGAGCCTGTATGACCACAAGGTGCAGAAGGGACCAGTTATCAGACATCAAAGAGCTAAAAACCATATCAGTGGGTGCCCACCTCCCTGATACGATCAATGAAGTCAAACGTGTGCATAGCAAATGTGGTGAAGGAAGCAGATGGTGCCCAGCTATCAAAAGATATAGGGTCTGGGTCTTAAAGGTTCGAAGATAAACAAGTGGCCATATAGCTCAGAAGCAACAAAGCCCACATGGAAGAAATACACCAGCCTGTGTGACCATGAGCTGCTGAAGGGATCAGGTATCAAGCATCAAGGAACATAAATTCATATCATTGAAAACGTGGGTGAGTACAGAGTGGAGACTCAAAGCCCAATGGTAGCCAAATGGACATCCCTTACTGAGGGGTTGTGGGGAGATGAGCCAGTCAGGGTGCAGAGTAGCAACGATGAAACATATAACTTTCCTCTCTTTCTTAAATGCTTCTTTCCCCCTCCCCCCCGCTATCATGATCCCAACACTACCTTGCAAATCTGGCACTAGACCAGAGGATGTACACTGGTACAGATAGCAACTGGAAACACAGGGAATCCAGGACAGATGACTCCTCCAGAACTAGTGATGAGAGGGGCGATGCCTGGAGGATGGAGAGAATGTGGGGTAGAAAGCTGGAACTGATTATAGGAATTTACATATAGCCTTCTCCCTGGGGGAGGGACAGAAGAGAAGAGGGCAGGGGGAGACATCAGACAGTGTAATATGTGACAAAATAATAATATATGAATGATGAAGGGTTCACGGGGTGGGGGCGGAGTAGGGAGGGAGGAGGGAAATGAGCAGCAGATATTAAGGGCTCAATTAGAAGGCAAATGTTTTGAGAATGATGGTGGCAACGAATGTACATATGTTCTTGACACAATGGATGTATGTATGGATTATGATGGGAATTGTATGAGCCCCCAATAAAATGATTTTTTTTAAAGAGAAAATTTTAGGGCTTAAATAGAGTTAATTTTGCTTTTCATAAGCCTGATATGTTAGAAGTATACAGTTGGTCTACTTGTGAATAAAAACAATATATATTTTTAAATGTGACAAAGAAATTGCTTATCAAGGAGCCTATCTTCATTTTTGTTTTGCTTTTTTAACATCAGACAAATAAATCAGATTTGTAGTTTACTAATCATTTTGTCATTAAAAATATTATTTTCCACATATATTTAATTGAAATATTATTACACATTACAAAAATACTATGTTGTAGTCAGGCAATATGGCCCTTCTAGTCACAATTTTTTGGGGATGTATTATAATTCTGAACTCTATGCCTGTGTACATATTGCATTTTTGGAGGGCATTCAAAACCATACTAATGGACAGGATCAGGATGCAAATAAGACCAGACTTTAGTAGAGTGAGAAGCTCTGGTGATTTAATGATTAAGCATTGGGCTACTAACTACAAGGTCAGCAGTTCAGAGGCACCAGCCACTCCACAGGAGAAAGGCGAGGCTTTCTAAGATATAAAGAGTTACAGCCTAGGAATCCCATGAGAGCATTTCCCCCCCTGTCCTATGGGACCCCTTTGAATCATTATCAGTTTCATGGCAGTGAATTTGGAGTCTAGAAAATGATGTGAACCAAGTCACAGCTGTTGTTTCTTTAGGGGCATCTTCAGACTCTACCAGAATGTCGGGAGTCCAGGCGGTGTATTGGGTTACACATTGGGCTGCTAATCACATGGTTAGTGCTTTGAAACTATCAAGTGCTCTGTGGACCACAGACAAATCCTTAAGGATTTGCAGTCTTGGAAATCCACAGGGAACTTCTACTCTGATCTACCGTGTTGCTGAGTAAGAATTGATTTGATGGCAGTGTTTTCTTGATTTTGTTTCTCTCTAGGGTGTCTGATATAAGACAGCCTTCTTTGTTTCCTTGGGGGTAAGGCAGTCTGCTAAAAGACAAAAGCCATGCTTCTTTCAAAGACATCTCTCCATTTCTGGACTGAGTTTGGGTATAAGCAAGACTTGCTTTGACTTTTAGATATGTTTAGCTTTTGACTTTGGCCATGGCTTACCTTTGCCTGACTTTTAGATTTGGTACTTCACAGCACCCACAACCGTGGGGACATTTCATTAGACGTTTGTGCGCTTCTGTGGGTTCAGCGTATCACAGACCCCAGGGATATGATGGAATATTGAGGAAGAGTAAAGTGGCAGGAAATGGAGTAGACTAGCATCCTGGCAGAGTTGGACATTTAGGACATCTTTAATCTCCAACACTTTGGAACTAAAAGAAATTATGATCACAAATGTTTAGCTAAAATACAAAGATGCATAGTTTGATAAAGCATAAAAATGTATTCAAAACATAATTGGATTAAAAAATATTTAATAAAATGGAATACTTAGGAGATAAATTTTTAGAAAGATACACAACTAAAGGTGGTAGTGATAAGACTAGAGTAAATTAGGGACTAACTTTCTCTTTCTGTCATATATAAATATTAAATAAAACTTAGGAGAGCTAGGAATCTGTGAGGCAGGAATCTGTCAGAAAGGAGAAAATTTCCATATTAGAGAGTTATAGAAGAATGGTAGACTGCACCCTGCCAAAGGTAGAAAAATTGCAAGACCTGGAAAAATAAGACATTGCTGTTGAATTCCAGCAGTCAGACGTTTAAAGTATATCATATGTTTTTCTATTAATATTAAAAATAATTTTAATTATGTGGCAGAGTATATGAAAGCCAATAAAAATGGTACTGTATAATTGTCAAACATTATAAATATGGTTAAAAAAGCTTGCTTTTTCAGTACAATGGAGAAATGGGTACATTGCTACCAGGTTGATGATTTCTGAATACTGGATTTTGAATCTGTTATCATAAACTTATGAATTATATTAAGAAATACCCAAACATACATATATACAAGAATTTGTAACAATAATTAGATCAACCATATTCAAATTAAAATAATAAGCAGTTTAAGAATATTATTCCACAAAGCTGCTGTTAATCAGGAGAAGAAAAAAATAATTAGCTAATGGCTATTTAAATATATCATATATATTATCATGTAGAAAATTCTAGCCAAAATTATAAGCATATTATGTGTAAAATATGGGAATCCATCAGACCTTATTCTTTAGATTAAATATTATGCATTTCTAACTTTTATTAGAAAAAAAATGAAGAGTAAAGAAAATATCCTCAAATTAATTTTAACACATGCTTTTATAATTATTATAACATTCTATATCCTGCTCCATTCCATCCAGACTACCATAGAGGACTTGGGGGGAATTGACTAATTTTTATTTATAGAAGTCACTTCATTTTGTTTGTTTGTTTTACCCAAAAAAGGATGAAAATTCATAGCACATGCCTAAAAATTTATTTTTTATTTTGATTCTTACTAAAATGAGAGAAAAGAAGGAAATGTAATGAAATCTTATTGTCTAGGAGTGTATTATAATCAGTTTCATGGAAAAGGGAGAAGAACTCTTGATTAAACAACACACAACAGGCAGATCCCTCTTTCCATCCCCCATCATCTACAGTTTGCTTTTCCCTTTTCAGCATGCGAGTAACCTAATATAAAATGTAAGAATTGTATCACATGTCAAGTTAATTCAGAACATGACAGGAAAGGCAGACAAGTGGCTTTTTTAGAAATGAATAGAGTTCATGAAGTATTTAATATGTATTGATCCTGATCTCACCAGGGGGTAAGCTGCTCTCTGCAAGTAAGTTAAGCACTTTTGAAAGCTGCTGTGAGGTCAGGAGTTCAACTAATATCCAGCTCATGAGCTATTGACTCAGCTATTCACTCTATGAAAGGAGACAGGGCTTCTTCCATAGCCTGCTCCATTGGCTTGACATCGACTTGACACCGACAGGTAATATGGGAAGTATAATACAATAAGACAGGCAATTTTACCATCATCACTTCCACCGATAGTGTTAAGTTTGGGTTAATATACCTAATATCTGAAAAACAGTTTGACCCCTACTGTTATAATCCGCAATCTTTTTTGTTAATAAATCACTTTATTGGGGCTCTTACATAGATTATTACAAACATACATCCATTGTCTCAAGTGGACACGCACAATTGTTGGCATCAACAATATGTAAACATTATTTAAAAATATCTTTTTTCTTCATCCATTTGATACTAATTCCACTTTTCCCCTCCACCCTGCCATCCTCATGAACCCTTAATATGTTATGTATTATTATTATTATTTATACATATCTTAGATCACCCATTCTATCACTTCACATACTGGCCCAGTAGTCTTCTTCCCCTGAAGGGGTGTTATTCTGCTGCCATTGCTATTCATTCCCCCTTCCTCCCATCCATCCATTTCTCTATTCTCTTGGATTCATTGCTCCCATTACAGTTTTTTAGGGGGTTTGTCTTTCCTGAATTCTGTATATTGAAAGCTCTCATGTGGCCCTGTTTGTACAACACACTAGTGGGAATTGTGAGACTGGACTGAAATCACCTCTGTCTTTATAATGATCAAGATGAGAAATAGAAATAGCTGGCATGTTTAAGTAGAGAAAAGGAACTACTCTTCTGAATCTTCTCCTGGTGTTTTATTAATCTACTATGAAACTGTAGTAGTTTAAATATTGGGATGTTAAACACAAGGTCAACAATTCAAAACCACCATCTACTCTGTGGGAAAAAGTTGAGGCTTTCTATCTCCATAAAGAGTTTAGTCTTGGAAACCCACACTGACAGTTAGTTCTTCCCTACCTTATAAGGTTAGAATTGCTATGAGTCAGAATTATAAGATCAGAACTATTGTGAGTCAGAACTGGCTCATTGGCAGGAGGGTTAGAAATGGAATTAATAAAACATGAGGTAAATCAGCAAGTACTGCTACAATATAATAGAAGCTTTTATTGCATCAAAATATCACAATTCAAAGCAATTGTTTCCTGAAATACTTTCCATGTAAGGACATGTGAAGCTTTCTATCAATGTAAAGAGGTACAGTCTCTGAAATTCACAGGGGCAGTCCCACCATGTCACTATGGGTCAGCCTTGAGAACACGGGCTGTGCATGTCTAAAGGTGATCTTCCTTTCTGCCTAGGTCTTCCCAATGTAACCCTGACAACTGAACCAATAAACAATATGATGATAAATAGAAAAAAGATGGACATTCCAAGGATTTCATTTTAGTTGGATCCATGATAAAGGTTTTTAGAAACAGAGATGAAAATAAAATGACATATTGCTTTGGGCAGGTCTACAGCAAAAGATCTCTTTAACTTGTTGAGCAAAAAAATGCCACTTTGAAGACAAAAATGAGTTTTAATTAAGCCATAGTATTTCCTTCACATACATATGAAAGCTAGATAATGAATATTGATAACTGAACACTAATTAATATACTAGAATGATAACATGTGCCAAGAATACCCACTATACCTTGTACTACAGAGAGTAGTATTTTCAGGATGCATGTCAGAAGCCAGGATGGCAAACTACTTCTATGTACTTGGGACATGTTATCAGAAAAAAATCAATCTTTAGAAAACACACACACACACGCGAACAGGAACAACAAAAAATCCTATATCATATTGATAAAGTAAAAGATCAGGGAAAAAGAAAACTATACTTTGGCATGGATTAACACATTAGCTTCAAAAATGAATTTATTTAAAAGCCATGCATCATCTATGGCTTAAAAATATGACAACATAATTCTCAGAGAAAAATATTTGTGTTTTGAATGCCGTTGTGACCCATTTGAATTAATTGGTATGGCTCTTTCATGCCTAGTCTTTGGGATGCCTACAAAATAGGTGGAAGCATGAAAGGAAGATGTATGGAGCTCCAACATAGATATGAGATTTACCACTCTAAAAGGTTTACAAGGAACCATCTCAGAAGCAGGAAGAGGGGAATCTCGCGACCATCAAGAAAAGTAGGGTCAGTGGTAAAGCATGTCCTTTGGACCCCAAACCTCTGCATTAAAACTCTTCCATCAAGCGTAGAGAGATAGGATGGCAGAGGACCACAAAGGAGTGGCAGCCAAGCAGCAGTAGCAAACCCAAGATATCGTTTGACTTCTCAGGCCATGGAATGAATACAGCTGAGTCGTTGGTAAGCACTAAGGGAGCTTTGTAACATTTGCCCGAACCTGGCAGATGTCAAGAACCATGTCACAGCATGAGATTGAGAGCCTGAAGAATGCTGCTTACAGGCATGATTTGGAAGAGACACGGTGAACAAAAGAATTGTATCTTTCACATTTCTGAAACTGAATTGTAAATCTGTGAACTCCTCGAATAAATCTTGTAACTATGAGTATTGCCTGTGAGCTGTGTGTGTCCACTGCAAAGGACTCTTGAATTCAGCAGAGTATTAGAGTGACATGGGAGGAATAGTTGATATCAAGGTACAGTTAAAGATGATGGGAGAAGGGTGGTATGACTGGAGCTTCATACCATATCCTCAGCTGTGTACTTATGTATTTTATACTTGTATACTCAATGATTAATATAAACATATTCTCACTAGAAGTAAAAACTGAACATATTCGATTTTACTTCTTGCTCTTGCTGACCTATGTTTTCTACCCTCAATCTAGCCATTCTTATCAAGATGCACATAAAATTCTAGTAAATTTCTAAGTTTATAAAGCGATTGAAACAATTAATAGAAATGTAAAATAGATGCCCAAAATAGCTCATGTGTGGTAAGCAAATAAATTATTCTCTTAAAATTATATAGAGAACTATGGTTCCTTTAAATATCCCAAAAGGCAATTTATAGAAAAGGGAAAAAATATGTTTAAGAATGCTCCTCAAGTACTGAGGCACAATTATCAAACAATATTATCAAATGAAAACAAAATCACTAAATTGTCTTCTAGTAATTAAAACCAGGAAGAAAAAGTACAAATAGGGAATTATATAGAAATGTTTAAGCTAGCAATTTCTACAATTTCTAAAATAAAAATACAGTTTTTTACTTTTAACAAATTATGTAAAATATAAAATATACATAAAAAGAAAAAATAAATGGTTATATTATTGATCTTGAAAAATATACTTGTCCAGATGTGTTACATGTATACTTTACAACATTTAATTTATATGGATTTAAATATTTTGAAGATAATTATCAAGCAATGAAAATTCAATAGGTGCTGTGAAGATAAAATGTGGCCACCATAGGAGACAGCATTCCTCACTGACCCATAGCACCACAGGGACAACACTAGAGACACACGATGGGAATTGTGCCCGCCCTGAGCCCACTTTGTCAAAGCCAGCCACTGGGGCATGCAGCAGAGCAGCGGAGGGAGCAGAGAAATGAAGTCCCCAGGGAACGCCAGGGATAGAAGTAGGGCCAAGGCATGGCAACCCATCAGACTCAACTGGAAAGCACTCTTAAAGGACAATAAATAGTGAACTATTTATAGGGTTTTTTGTTGTAGTGGTTGCCTTTTTGTTGTAGTTGTTGTTTTATTTTCTATTGTTGTTTTGTTGTTCTCAGTCTTGTGTTGGTGCATACTGTTGTCGCTGCACATCTACCTGGAAGTGATAGGCAGGATAAACAAGCTGGAAGAGAGAACAATGGGATGACAGCTCTGGGGTGGGGGGTGGGGGTAATAAGAGAGGGGTGGGGAGAGAAAAAGAAGTGGGTGTTAAAAAACCCAGGGACAAGGGAACAATAAGTTATCCAAAATCAGCGGCAAGGAGAGTGTAGAAGGTCTGGTAGGACTGGATCAAAGAAAATGTAACCGAGAGGAATTCCGGAAACCCAAATGAAGGCTGAACATGATAGTGGGACAAGAGGAAAGTACAAAGAAATAGAGGGGAAAAAGCTTGGAGGCAAAGGGCATTTATAGAGATCTAAATACAGGTATATACAGATGTAAATGCATTTATATACAATGAGGGGGAAATAGATCTATGCACATATATTTATAGGTTTAGTATTAAGGAAACAGATGGACAGTGGGCCCCTACTGAAGTACTCCCTCAACACAAGAACACGTTATTCTAACAATTCGGCAGTCTGAGATGCTCACATTCCTGGCACAATCGTGAAGACAATGGGTGCACAAGCAAATGTGTTGAAGAAAGCTAATGGTGCTTGGCTATCCAAAGATATAGTGTCTGGAGTCTTAAAGACCTGAAGATAAACAAGCAGCCATCTAGCTGAGAAACAACAAAACCCACATGGAAGAAGCATACCAGCCTGTCCCGACAAGATCGCTGAAGACAAAACAGGTGTATAAGCAAATGTGGTAAAGAAAACTGATGGTGCACTGCTATCAAAAGATAGAGTCTGGGATAGTACAGGCTGGAAGATAAACAAGTGGCCATCTAACTGAGAAGCAACAAACCTACATGGAAGAAGCATACCAGCCTGTGAGATCACGAGGCATCAAAAGGATCAGGTATCAAGCATCAAAGACCAAAAGAATCATAGCATTGTGAATGAAGGGGAGTGCAACTGGGGACCCAGGGTCTATCTGTGGGAAATTGGACATCCTCTTGTAGAAAGGTCACAGGGAGGGGATGAGCCAGTCAGGGTGCAGTGTAGCAATAATGAAACATACAATTTTCCTCTGTTCTTGAATGCTTTCTACCCATCCCCACCCCCCACCCCCACTATCATGATACTGATTCTACCTTACAAATCCGGTTGAACCAGAGTATGTACACTGGTACAGATAAGAACTGGAAACACAGGGAATCCAGGACAGATGAACCCCCCAGGACCAGTGGTGAGAGTGGCGATACCGCAAGGGTGGAGGGAAGGTGAGGGAGAAAGGGGGGGCCTATTACAAGGATCTACATATAGCCTCCTCCCTGGGGGATGAACAGCAGAGAAGTGGGTGAAGAGAGATGTTGGATGGTGTAAGATATGACAAAATAATAATAATTTATAAATTATTAAGGGCTCATGGGGGAGGGGGGAGCAGGGAGGAAGACGAAAAATTAGGAGGGCTCAAGTGGAAAGCAAATGTTTTGAGAATGATGAGGGAAACACATGTACAAAAGTGCTTGACACAATGGATATATATGTGGATTATGATAAGAGTTGTACAAGCCCACAATAAAATGATTTAATTTTTTTTTTAAAGATAAAATGTGGCCATGATATAGGGAGCCAAGCAGTAGGAGATATTTTTGATGCAACCTATTAAAGTGGAGGCAGGAATTTAAGGCAAATACTGTGGAACTGTGGACCTGGATCTGTTTGGTGTGACTATGATTGAGACACCCACATAGGGTGGATTTGATTTCTGACAAAGGATCATGTTGATTTATTTTCATTCTGACAATAAGTTGTTTGAGTGAATCTGAGTTTATCATAAAGAGAACGTACATAATCCGTTGAAATAGTGAGAAGTTAAATTACTTTGAAGAGAAGATGGCTGAAGTTTACTTAGATAAAACATTGACCATTTTAAGGACTAAAATTACACTGTCTCTTGAATTCTCATAAGAACTAAAATGTGAGTGATAAGACAGTTACCAAAAGGCAAAAACATTTTCTCCCCAAACTTATCTCATAGTGAAACAAGTTTGCTATGTCTTAAAGTTTTCTTCAAATATTGTATGTATTAGAGCATAATCTCCGTCGTTATATTTTAAACAGCAAAACTCATTGTCTAGAAGATGTATTGTTCTAAATTGATGTGAATAAATTAAAATTTTGGTTACATTTATTTGTTTAAGATAAAATTTTTCAGTTTATTTGGACAGTACATGTCAACATATGGAATGTCTACAAAGCCTAAGAAAGAAACTAGCAAGTCAATCAAGTTACAAGTCAGAATTCAAATGTACATTTCAACAAGAAATACGAAAGACAATTGATGATTTTAAGTAGACTGATTTCCAACTTCTAAAATACATAGCTATGGCTATGTCACCACTACTAGTCTGTCAGCGATTGTCCTGTGGTGCTTTATGTGTTGCTGTGGAACTAGAAACTATGCACTGATATTTTCAAATACCATCAGGGTCAACCAAAGTAAATGGGTTTCATCAGAGCTTCCAAACTAAATCAAACTACAAAAAAAGGAATCGGTTGTCCACTCCAGAGGGATTAGGCACTGAAAAACGTGCCCTGCTCCCCCCGTGCCGTGGTCCTCGATAGATGCCATCAAGCTGGTTCTGATGCTTAGTGATCCTGTGTACAACATGGGAAGCACTGCCAGGTCAGCAACATCCTCACAATTTCTCCTCTGCTTGAGCCCCCACTGTTGCAACTGCTCTATCTCCTGAGGATAGTCCACTCTTTCCTTGCCCCGCTACTGAACAAGGATGTTTTCTGAGGGAGTTGCATAATTCTCTGTCACCTTGAAGATATAAACTATAGGGAGAGAGGCCAGCCTGTCAATCCAGTCATAGCCTGACGGTGCCCCCTAAGGAGGGACCTAGGACCTCCCTCGCTTCCTCTGCCTTCACCTTCCTGTTGAAGAGCCATGTTGAGACTGGTGCGAGCCCCATGCTGCAGCCACTGCAATTGGATCCACACAACCCTGTACACACCAGCCTGTGCTCTTCCTTCATTCTTCATCATTTCATGTGGCTTCAAGAGTCTGAAGAGTGATTTACGGACTTGTTTCAGATTTATGGACTTGAGTTGGATCGGGCTGGGAGGCTTTAATGATGCACAATTACTTCTTGATAGAAAGTTCTTTCTTATACATACATGACTGTCCCTAGATTTGATTCTCTAATCAACCCGACCTAACACAACATCTTTACTTATGTATTTATTTTGCTATTGAATGTGTGAGCTTGTTAGGCATTTTCATATATAATTAGAAGCACATGTCCATTTACCTTCCAGAAGCCACTGGCTTTGCCTCTTCCTTTTCCTTTGCTATTCTTTTTTTTAATTAGGGGCTCATACAACTCATCACAATCCATGCATATACATAGATCACTTATATAAAGCACAACTGTACATTCTTTGCCCTAATCATTTTCAAAGCATTTGCTCTCCACTTAAGCCCTTTGTATCAGGTCCTCTTTTTCCCCTCCCTCCTCGCTCCCCCCTCCCTCATGAGCCCTTGATGATTTATAAATTATTAGTTCATCATATCTTGCCCTATCCAGCGTTTCCCTTTACCCCCCTTTCTGTTGTCCAACCTCCAGGGAGGAGGTCATATGTAGATCCTTGTAATTGGTTCCCCCTTTCCACCCACTCACCCTCTATTATCCCAGTATCGCCCTCACACCCCTGGTCCTGAAGGTATCATCTAGCCTGGGTTCCCTGTGCCTCCAGCTCCTGTGTGCACCAGTGTACAACCTCTGCTCTATCCAGACTTGCAAGGTAGAATTCAGATCATGGTAGTGGGGCATGGGGGGGGAGAGGAAGCATTTAGGAACTGGAGGAAAGCTGTGTTCTTCATCAGTGCTACGTCGTCGCACCCTGACTGACTCATCTCCTCTCCTAGACCCCTCTGTGAGGGGATCTCCAGTGGCCAACAAATGAGCTTTGGGTCTCCACTCTGCACTTCCCCCTTCATTCACTATGGTAAGGTTTTTTGTTTGTTTTGTTTTGTGGTGATGCTTTATACCTGATCCCTTTGACACCTCGTGATCGCACAGGCTGGTGTGCTTCTTCCATGTGGGCTTCGTTGCTTCTGAGCTAGATGGCCGCTTGTTCACCTTCAAGTCTTTAAGATCCCAGACACTATCTCTTTCGATAGCCGGGCACCATCAGCTTTCTTCTCCAGATTTCATGGAGGTGTGCAGCCAATGATATGATTTTTTGTTCTTTGATGCCTGATAACTGATCCCTTCGGGACCACGTGATCACACAGGCTGGTGTGTTCTTCCATGTGGGCTTTGTTGGTTCTGAACTAGATGGCTGCTTGTTTATCTTCAAGCCTTTAAGACCCCAGATGCTATCTCTTTTGATAGCTGGGCACCTTCAGCTTTCTTCATCACATTTACTTCTTCACCCGCATTGGCTTCAGCAGTTGTGTTGAGAGGGTGAACATCATAGAGTGCCAATTTAAAAGAAGAAAGTAATCATGCATTGAGTGAGTGCTTGAGTAGAGGCCCAAGGTCCTTCTGCCACCTTAATACTGAACCTATAAATATAGACACATAGATCTATTTCCCCATCCTCATATATATATTTGCATGTACATGTCTTTGTCTAGACCTCTATAAATGTGCTTTGCCTCCTAGCTCTTCACTCTATTTCCCTTGGCTTTCCCCCTGCCCCACTATAATGCTCCATCCCCACCTGGGCTACAGCTATACCTCTTCTTTACATTACCTTACCCTTGATCATTCCCTACTAGACCTGCCACTCCCCCCTCACCACCAATTTTGATCCCATATTGTTCCCTTATCCCTGGGGTAGTTAACACCACTTCCTTAACCCCCACTTCTCCCTATCCCAAGTCCCACCGGAACTGTCGGACCCGTTGTTTTTCCCCCAGATAGTTCATCCAGCCTATCTTATTTAGACAGACCTGTGGAGATAATAACATGCACGAAAACAAGACAGAGGAAAACAAAGCAACAGTATACAACAAAACAACAACAACAAACCACTGACAAAGAACAAAACAAACACAACATCTTGCTCCAGAGACTTGACTGTCCTGACAGGCCTAAAGTAGACTCGCCATCCTTGCCTCTAAGGAACATGCTGGCCATGCTTCATCAGGACAGATTTGTTTGTCCTTTTAGCAATGCCTGGTACTTCCAGTTTTCTTTACCAGCACCATAATTCAATATATCAATTTTTGTTGACTTTTCCTTATGCTATGCCCAATGTACACATGCATATGAGTTGATGGAAATTACCATGGCATGAATCAGGCACACCTTCATCCTCACAGTAACGATGTTGCTTTTCCATACTCTAAAGCGGTCTTGTACAGCAGATTTACCCAACCCAATCCATCTTTTGATCTCTTCATGGCTAGTCCCATAAGTACTGAATATGGATCCAAGCAAAATAAAATCCTAGACAATTTTACTCTTTTATCCATTTATCATGTTACTTATTGGTCCAGTTTGAGAATTTTGGTCTTCTTTCCCTTGAGTATAATCCTTGATCTTCATCAGAAAGGGCTTTGATTCTTCCTCACTTTCAGCAAGCAAGGTTGTGTCATCTGCATATCTCAGAATGTTAATAAGCCTTCTTCTGATCTTGATTCCACATTCTCCTTCATTTAATCCAACTTCTTTAATGATTTGCTCATCACATGGATTAAGTAACGTGATGAGAGCATACAACCCTGATGTACACCTTTCTTGATCTTACAATATGCAGTCTTCCCTTGCTCCATTCACACAGCTGCCTCTTGGTCCAGCTAAAAGTTCTAAATGAGTACCATTGAGATTTCTGGAATTCCCATTCTTTTCAAAACTATCAATAGCTTGTTATGATCCACACATTTGAATGAATTTTCCCTAATGAAGCACAAGTAAACAACTTTCTAAGATTCTCTCCTTTCAACCAAGATCCATAGCAAGATAGCCCTGGTTTGTTTTCCACTCTGGAATCCAGCCTGAACCTTTGGCAGCCCCCTGTTAATGTACGGCTTCAACTATTGCTGGGTGATCTTCAGTAAAACTTTACTGGCATGTGATATTAGTGAGATTGTTCTATCATGAGAGCATTCTGTTGGGATTCCTTTTCTTTTGAATGAGAACATGTATGAATCATTTCCAGTCAGTTGGCCATGTGGTCTTCCAAATTTCCTGGCATAGATTGGTCATTTTTCCCAGGGCTTGACAAGCTTGTTGATACATTTTGATTGGCATTCCATCAGTTCATGGAGCCTCGTTGTTAGCGATGCTTTCCGTGAAACCTGAACTGCTTCCTCCAGCAACCTTGAATCTTCTTTATATGCCGCTTCTGAATTGGCTCAATATTTCATTTGGTTCTTTTTAGTAGAGTGATTTTGTGTGTTGTTTTCCATCTTCTTTTGATTCTCTCAGCATCATTTAATATTGTTCCTTTAGATTCTTTCAATAATGTAACTCGAGCCTTGAATTTTTTCTTCAGTTCTGCTACTTTAAGATATGCTGAGCCTGCTCTTCCTTTTTGATTTTCTCATTTTAGGTCTCTGTACTGATCATTCTAATAGTTTCTTTATCTTCCCAAGCTGTCCTATGACATTTCTATTATTCAGCCCTTTGACTTCATCATGTCTTCCATTTGCTTTAGCTACTCTACAAGTAAGAACAAGTTTCAGTCTATTCTGACATCCGCATGAATATTGTATTTCTTTACTGTTTTTAATGACTTTTTGCTTTCATCATGAATGATATCCTTGATGTTCTGCCAAAGATCATCAGGTCTTCAAAACTAATGACCCTCATATATGTATAAAAAATAATTTTATACCAAGAAATAATTTTATAGAAAGGAAGTATCTCAGCCCAGTTCCACTTAAATCCATGGGTCCAATGCTAGTGGAGTCCTATCAGACTCACACAGCTGCAGCCCAATGATACACAAAGATATACATTAATATAGATTCAATTAGCTACTTGTAGATCATATAAGGGGAAGGAAGAAGAAATATGCTAAGATATATTTTAAAACAAGATCATTTCTGGTTAATGCTTACAGTAATTTATACTAACTTTATTTTAAGGGGATTTTCTCACTCGTATGGAATGCAATTATTGGTTTATACTCTACAAAACCAAACTCCAATACAGAATTTCTTGAGTGTCTGTTTAGGCAGTTTTATTCCTGTTGCGTCGTGACATTACTATTGACACACCGGAGGCCCCTGCTTATTAAAATAAATTGCCATCGCTTTGCATAAAATGGATATATCAGTTAAAGTACCTTTGAGGATATTTTAAAATATATAAAAACCTCCCAAAGGTAAAAGTATTAAAATCGACTTATTTAACACTCTCAAAGTTACTGGACATATTTTAAGTGAAATTTTATATATCATATGCATTTCTGACTAAAACCAAACTATACTTTCTGCTAACAGCTTCCATGCCCATCACAGAAAAAGCTAAGCAGGCCAAACTCAAGTCCTGAAATCTCTGTTCATTTGCTTAGCCTACTCCCATTCCACTAAGTAGAGTTAATTTGTACCACAAATTAAATAAATTATACCACAAATCATGCCAAATGTCTTTGAATTAAGACCCAGTTAAGAATTGACACTAACTACACATGTGTCTTTAGACAAGCAACACTTTTTGCGGGTATAATTTTTCTTCAAACCCATTGCCATCGAGTTGATCGCCACTCAGCAAATTACTAGCACAAAGTCGAATAGCCCCTAAAGGGGTGCAAGGCAGCAAGTCTGTGCAACAATGGACTGATGTATATTTCTCTCATCAACTGGTTTGTGGGTCTGAACTGTCAACCTTTCAGTTTGCAAAGACGCACTTAGCCACTGTGTTTCCAAGACATCTTTCTAATAAATTATTCTCATTAAACCTTGTTGTTGTTAGTTGCCAACACATAACAAGCAATGTATACCAGACTGAAACACTTTCTACTTTTGTGCCATACTTAAAATTGTTTTTATGTTTGAGCCCATTATTGCAACCACTGTGTAAATCAATCTTATCAACGGCCTTAAAAAATTATTTTATTGGTAGCTCTTACAACTCTTATTACAATCCATACATATATTCATTATGTCAAATACATCTGTACATGTGTTGTCATCAACTTTTTCAAAATACTTTCTTTCTACTTGAGCCCTTGTTATCAGCTCATTTTTTATTTTTTTCTCCCTTCCCCACCCTCCCTCCCCTATGGTCCCTTGAAAATGTATATATTCTTCTTTTTTCTAAGTCTTACACTGACTGTTGTCTCTGTTCACCCACTTTTCTGCTGTATGTCTCCCTGGAGGGTCGGCCATATGGCTATTTTTGTGTTCCTGCTCTTTCCCTTGCCCTCCTAGTATTGCTGCTCCCCATATTGGTGCTGGCAGTTTATCTGTTCTGGATTTGCTGTGTTGTGAGCTCTTATCTGTACCTGTATACCTGTTCTGGTCTAGCCAGATTTATGAGATACAATTTGTAAGATAGGTCATGATAGTGGCAGGGGAGGGAGAACTAGAGGAAGGTTCTGCGTTTTCTTGGTGCTGTACTGCATCCTGACTTGCTTGTCTCTTTCTGGGGCCCTTCCGACAGGATGTGTACAATTGCCTACTGAAGGGCTTTGGGTCTTCCTTCCCATTTCCATTGATTTGATTCTTTGTTTGCTTGTTTTGTTTTGGGTCTTTGATGCCTGATACCTGATCCCATCGACACCTCATGATCACACAGGCCAGTGTGCTTCTACCATTTGGGTTTTGTTGCTTCTCAGCAAGATGACCGCTTGTTTATCCTCAAGCCTTTAAAACCCCAGACACTGTCTTTTGATAGCCGGGCACCCTCAGCTTTCTTCACCACATTGACTTATGCACCCATTTTGTCTTCAGCAATCATGTCAGGGAAGGTGAACATCACAGAGCGTCGTGTAAGTAGAACAAATTGTTCTTGCATTGAGGGAGTGTTTGAGTGGAGGAAGGGCCTTCTTCTTTTTCACTGCCTCTATAATTTACCAAGCATGATGTTCTTCTCCAGGGATTGATCTCTTGATAATATGCCCAAAAAACTTGAAATAACATTGTATCACTCTTGCTTCTAAGGAGTCTTCTGGCTGAACTTATAAGACAGGTCCATTGGTTGTTTTGACAGTCCATTTGATGTTGCTGTTAGATACCATGGTATTTTCAATATTCTTTGTCAGAATCGTAACCAAAATTTATTTTATTATTCTTAGGTCTTCCTTATTCAGTACCCACTTTTTACATGCATATGAGGCAATAGAAAATATCATGGCTTTTATCAGATGCACCTTAGTGCTCAGAGTATGAACCTTGCTTTTTAAGAGGTTTTGTGGAGATTTACCCAATAAAATGAATTGTTTGATCACTTGATTATTATTTCCATGAGCATTGATTTTGGATATAAGCAAGATGAAATCCTTGAAGATTTCAATCTTTTCTCCATTTGTATGATGCTACTTATTGGTCCAGTTAAGATTACTTTGATTTTCTTTATAATGAATTGTTCTCTCAGTAATACACATCTACTCTTTTTAGGGTGTCTTAAAAATAAAATAAAAAATTATAGGCAAATCAAAACATTGTCATGTTAGGGGATCTGTAGGACCAGATAAGTTTAAGGCAGAGAAATCCACTTAGAGCTGATAGTGACTGTTTGTGCGATTCCAAAAAGTTTATATGCATAGATTTTCTCAAAGGAATGCCGGATGACCAAGGAATGGGGCCAGGTTAGCTTATTATGAAAAAGGTTTAACAAAATTGAAAACTTCATTGCTGAGACAAAAGTCAGGATAGTAGTGTAGAGGACATTTTTTGATCATGACTATCCAACTGCTCATCCTTTATGCATAGCAAGACAGGTTCTATAAGAACTTCATTAGGAACACAGCCAAGTTCTTACCCTTTCAGACTTATTTTCCCTTCTGGGAAAATTTAGAAAGATGGAAATACCACCTTCAGAAGTGTATAAACCTAGATGCAATATCTCAGAAAACAATCAAACACAAAAACAAAACAATAAAAATGAAACTGCGTAGAGTGAATTCTGACTCATATCCACCCTATAAATAGAACTGCCCCTTTGGGTTCCCAAGGCTGTAAATCTGTTTAGGAGAAGAAAGCCTCATCATTCTTTATCAGAGTAGATATTGGTTTTGAATTGCTGATCTTGTGGGTAGAATCCTACCACACAACCCACTACCCCTCTCCTTTAGGATGCAATAGCTTCAAATTTTGATATTTTTTTACTCAAATAAAGATTTCTATTATTTTGTAACAATACCATTAAAAAAACTTAATCCCATATATTGAAATGAGTAATGACAGGGAATACATAAACTAGAGAAATCTTGGTATAAAAATGGGACAATGGCTATAGAAATAGAGATATGTTTTCAAATTATATTCGCCTAAAATGACTTTATACAGGAATTAATAAAAGACTTACCCAGTATATCTCAGAATTGTACATGCATAGTGTTAGGGCAATAATATTAAAATACTCTTATGTACTTCTTATATATAATTAACCAAATAGTTAATAAGTTCAGTCTTTTTCTATCCCTTTTGAATGAGCTGTACTGCATGCTGACTAAGACAGGCAGGTTTATTTTCTTTCTATCTCCATGAGGCTTCTGCAGTTAGATGATATCTTGCTTTTGTGATTTTGCCTCAACCTGAGTAGGAGGCTGATAATCCTTTGCTTTCACTTGCTATTCCAAATGAAGTAGTGAGAATGTGCCTTAAACCAACACCTATCATTCCTTCTATCTACATATCATTGCCTGAAACCTGCCTCAGCCTTCTTTCTCCTACTGCAGATCACTGTCTGCTTTATCTGTAGGCTGCATGGTCTTCAGAGTGTGCATGTTGCACATTAACCCCTGGAGGTTTCTCACATGGAGCTGCCTATCTTTTTCTGACACTCTTGGACCCCCTCCATGCTGTTCTTTTTTCCTTTTCTTTCCGTCTTCAAACCTTCACTCTGCTCTTTTGCTATTTCTGCTTTCACAGTTTGTAGAATCCAGGTTCTAGGATTGACTATTTTCTGATCTATTCACTTTTCTTTTCCTCTTGCCCACTTTAAGCAGCATTTTAAAACATGAACCCTAATGGCAGAGTGGTAAGAAGCATGATAGGTTTGAGGCACATTATTGAAGAGAGTGAATTCAGAGGAGGGAATGTTTGTGCTGCTTTTGATTCCTAGAGTAGTATTTTTCTTACTCTGGATCTTTTCACTTGTCTCCTTTGTCTAGGTATTTCTCTCCCAGTTTTTCTCATTGCTAACTCCTTCCTATATTTAAACGTCAGCAAAAATGTCACGTCCACAGAGAAGTTGTTACCAACCTGTCTGATCTTAAGATATTTTACTTTATTGCTTGGTTTATCAATTGCCTATGCTGGATAAGTGTTGGGAGGTTAATTTGGGAAGTTCAAACCCATGGACTGCTCCTTAGAAGAAAGACAAGGCGATCTGCTCCCATAATGATTAATAGCCTCAAAAACAAAACCGCAAACTCACTGCCATCAATTGATTCCAACTCACAGAAACCTTTTAGGACAGGATCAAATTGACCCTGTGTGCTTGTAAGACTGTGACTCTTTACTTGAGTAGAAAGCCTGCTTTTCACTTCCAAGTGCCTATGGTTTCAGACTAATGACCTGGTGGCTTCTTCACCACTGCACCAGCAGGACTTCCTTTCCAGCCTCAGGAAGCCTGGAATGGGTGGCCCTGAGCCAGAATTTCCTGGAGTCGGGGTGGGGGTGGGGCAGGGGTGGTTGTTTTGTCATGCAACATTTACCAAAATATGATTTTTTTGGTTTAAATGATCATTTTCTTTCCCAAAAAATAATTAATCAAAAGTGGAATGTGCTTCCTTTCACCCTCTTTCTGAAATGTGTAATACATTTTTAAAATAATTCTTAGGTTGGTATGTTACTCTACTTCATAATTTCCCAAATTTATTTGGCCTACTTCCTCTTTTTCAATAAAAATCCTTAAATAATACATTTTAGTTAAGTGTACTATTTAAGCAGCACAGTTATATTTTGAATGTAAAGTTCCTTTATGTTGTTTATATGATTCTGAAAACCTTTAATGAGGTCGAGATAAACCTTGCTCACCATTATGAAGATGTGATCTAAAGCCTTACTTATTCACATGACATGAACGGGGTATATTGCTGATAATTGTAATTTAATAAAAAATGAACGAAGTACTTACTAAGACTTTTAGTCATTCTATATAACAATATTCTCATAATTAAATGTTTTTTCAAATATTATTGAAATTTCAATAGAAAATCTAAATAAAATAAGAGTTCAACTTAAAAAATATATTTCCATATATGTTCCATGTAAAATAAACTAGTTACAAATTTAATTTTCTCATTTCAATACTGTTCTACATTGACTTTACACTGTTTTGACATTTTGTAATTGTAGCACTTAAATACTACTAGAGAAATTTAGCAATAAACCAGCCAACTGTGGAGCACTGCAGAGTGCTTTTCCTTTAAAGTTGGTCTTACAGCATCTTGCATGAATATCTTTTAAGAGTTAATAATAATTTAAATAGAAAATGATATCTTAATTCGATGAAAGACATTCACAAAGTTCATAGAAAGTGAAATTAAAAGATTATGGAATTTTTCCTTTCTCTGTTTGAAGCCCCCTCCTATTATGTTACCTATCAAATATTAAGAGCTATCAGAGGTTTCCATTATTTATTTTATAATGAGTCATAAAATGATTCAAGGTTTTCATATTAGCTCTGTTAGTGACCCTGCTGAGGACGCACTGGTATTTCTATTATAATCCTCAATTTTCAAAGAGATTAGCATTTAAAGAATTTTAAATGGATTTTGGCACCAATGTATAAGTTCGATATAGTAAATTAATAGTTTTCCTTCTTTAATATTTTATATTATTAATATAAAATACACTATTCCTATTCATGTTAACTCTATTAAACTAATTTGCAGAGCATATGCTTCCAAAAATCTAAACTTATTGTCATCTATTCGATGTCAACTCATAGCAAACATATAGGACAGGGTAGAACTACCCTTTTGAATTACAAAATTGTGACTGTACAGAAGTAAAAAGCCTAGTCTTTCTCCCACCAAGAGCCTGGTGGTTTCAAACTGTTGACCTTGTGCATTACAGCCCCCCTAGTAACCACTCTGCCACCAGTGCTCCCACAGAATATGCTCACCTGGTACAAATTGGAAAATAAAATTCTTTGACAGTTCAAAACAGAAGATGCTGTTAAAAGACATGTAAATGTAATGAGAAAAAGGTGGGCTGCCTTGAATATGAGATTTGTTAGTTATTATATATGATTTATTGGTGTTTCACTTAAAAATTCTTATTCCTCAGTTTCCTTTCCTATCAAACGCTTGAGGTATAGTCGGACATCTGCTGGCACAGCGCGTGCACATGGGACTGTCAAAAGCAGTCAGCAGAATGAAACCATCAGCTACCCAAGGGAGAAAGACAGGACAGACTGAAGAGGGGCTCGGTGGCAGAGGGTGCTTCTTTATTTAAATTATGTTTTAATACACAACACGATGTGAGACACTATCCTTTGTTTTCCTTGGGGTATGGTCAGCCTAAAGGCAAATCACACCACTGTCAAAGCCATTGCTCAATTTATAAGAGCCATCTGGGACACAGAGAAATGACAAGACCATTTGGAAGTTCACATCCAAGATATCCCTCTGATGGTGGCAAAGGCTGCCTAGACTAGATGCACCAGAGATTATGGCCCTAGAGACCTAGCGGAGCAGGGCTGAAACTCTAGAGCAACTTTTCTCTGCTGGAGCCCCGAGAAGGATCAGCAGACAGGCTAGCTTCCTTGTCCACAGAGGCAGACACCAAGAGACTACTCAACTGACAAGGGAGGGAGTGGAGAGTGACTTCGTTGCTGGCTAAGGAGAGGAGTTACCATGGACCAGTGACCAGATCCTTGCTGTTTGCTGATCCTTTTTACTGATTATTGTGGTAAGGCTTTTATTGTGCCAACCTGGCCGATAAACACGTGTGTGGTTAATTGAAGGGCAGAGGGATAAATGGCTTGGTGAGCCTCGCTTTTCTAGTTCTCAGGTCTCATGCTTTGTAATGGTCACACCAGGGTGCAGCTATTTTTGCCAGTTCCCTGCTTCAGCTTGCAAGGCTGACTTCCTACAAGACATCCCCAAGGAGAAGCCACATGGACCTACCTATCCTGATGCAGCCCTATGTACTGGAGCAGCCGTGTGGAGACCCCTGCCAGCACTGAGATGCTTCCACATTCACTGACTCAGCTTTCCTCCTTCAGTCAGCATCATTGTGTCTGTTTTGTGAGATGGAGGAGGTCTTTGTGGATTGGTGATGGACATAGGGGTTAGTATTGAACTTGTGGGCTTGGGCAGTACTGGGTTGGGATGTTTTCTTGATGTGCCCTTACCCTTTACATAAAACTCTCGCGTACACGTGAGTTTCTGTGGATTTGTTTATCTAATGTACCCAGACTAACATATGTGGTAACCTTAACTTTCCTAATAAAACCCCTTCATCATGAGTACTGTTTGTAAATCCTGTGTGACAATTGCAGCAAATTAGTGAACCCAGGATAGATGTGGAGTAGCATGGGAGGAATGTTTTGTGTCACAATAAGTAAAGAAGGATGGAAAATTGAGGCATATCTCATCCCTGCATGGTGGCATAGGGAAGCCAGTGTAGGTCAGATATGTCACCACCACCCCATCTCTTTTACTGCAGGATTCAGCTCATAATTATTTCTCAGAAGCTGATATAGACTAAAAAAATGTTGGCTGTTATCTTTTGTAGTAGTATTACTGTCTTAATTATTTAATTTTAATTATGACTCCTTCCTATGCATAAACCTATAACAAATGGAAAACCCTATTTTTTTACCATTTAGTCTATAAAATAGAGTCATCTAAATATTTTTTTATCTTGTGTAATTGTGCTCCTTCCTTAGCTACTACTACTGGGTTAACACAGCAGAATTTCTTATTAAGAATTCCTAATTCTATGGCTATCCAAATATTTGTTGGAATTGTGTTTTGAAGACACAGAATTAGATACTTGAGGGAGAACAATCAAGCAACCTTGACTTTGTTGAGAAAGAATAAAATTTATTGAAAGTCCTAAAATATTCACAAAATTAGGAGGAAATGCAATAAAATGAAACCACACAGTAACAAAAACCCTCAGACGGAAATACTGCTCATGGTCAAGGCATACCAGACTGACAAAAAGCAAAAAAAAAAAAAAAAAAAGTCAAGGTAGACTTTTCCATTTGAAAATTATTGTCTCAAATTCAATCATGACTATGTTATTCTGGGTACATTTGAGATACAAATCCATAGAAACTCATGTATAAGAGAGAGAGTCTTATATAAAGGTTAAGTGTGCATCAAAAAAACTTTCCAACCCAGTGCTGCCCAAGCCCACAAGTCCAAAATTAACCCATTAATCCATATGTCCAACACCAATTCACAAAGTCCTCCTCCATCTCACAAAACAGACACAATAATGCCAACTGCAGGAGGAAAGCCGAGTCAGTGAATGTGTAAGCCTCTCAGTGCTGGCAGGGGTCTCCACACAGCTGCTCCAGCACCCAGGACTGCATCGGGGTAGGTCCTTGCGGCTTCTCCTTGGGGATGTCTTGCAGAAAGTGAGCCTTGCCAGCTAAAGCAGGGAACTGGCTAAGGAAGCTGCACCCTGGTGCGACCATTACAAAGCAAGATACCGGAGAACTAGAAAGGCAAGGCTCACCAAACCATTTATCCAGCCTCTCTTCAATTAATCACATGTGTTTATTTGGCCAGGTGGGCACAATAAACTAACTACCTCAATGACCAACACCAGAAAACCAAATAGAACCTGGAAACCAATGGCAAAATTCTAATTCTATTTGGGTCTATATTATTTTAAGATCTAACTAATATTAACATATATGAGTGGAAAAAGAAACCGTAGTGAAGAAATCAAATGTCGTCTCTCAGTGGGCAAATCTGACACACAGAATCACTTCAACGTATTAATGAACAATGAAGTTATTTTAAGCAGTAAAGTGTGCCCAATTCAAGCCAAGGTACTTTTAATTGCCTCATGTACAAGTGAATGTTGAAAAAGGCAGATAGAAAATTTGATGCATTAGACTTATTGATCAGCTGAAAATAATATATGAAAATAATGTATAAAACCAGAATTAATAAAGTAACATCACTTTTCACAATATTGTATCCCTCAAAATTTGTTTCTTCCTTACATTTATATCTTAAAAGAAATACATAGAAAGGCTAAAAGCTGAAATTTGGAAACATGTAATTTTTCTGGTGACATTGAAGCATATGTGATGTGTTTATGATTAACAGGGTAAAGGGAATGGAGCTTGTTGTAAGAGAAGACAGAAATGAAGTTGAGAGCAAAGTTTTATTAATAATATATTGCTGACAGGGCACTATTTGTATTGTTAGAAGTCATAAAATATGTAAAATAAAAGAACTGCTAGGTCCTTTGCTATCTTCACAATGGCTACATTTGAGCCCATTGTTGCAACCATGTGTCAGTCTATTCTGTTAAAAGCCTTCCTATTTTCGAATTATGCTTTACTTTACTTAGCATGATGTCCATTAACTAACTGATCTCTCCTGGTAATATGTCCAAAGCACTTGAGATAAACTCTGCCATCCCAATGTGTTAGGGACATTCTGGGACAGGTCAAAATCACCTTGGACTTCCAAGGAGAATTATTGATATGAAAATGGTTTCAAGAGATCTTGTAGAGCAGATATACCCAGTGAAATACGTCATTTGATTTCTTAACTATTGCCTCCAGGAGCATTGATTGTGCAGAGAGGTAAGATGAAATCATTGCCAATTGAAAGCTTTGGCTTATTAATCACAGCATTTCCTATTGTTCCAGTTGTATTTGTTTACACGGATGCTTCCTAGTAGTCCTGTTGTGAGTATTTTTGTTTTCTTTACACTCACTTGTAATCCATAGAAAGAGTGTACCCTTTGATCATCATCAGTAAGTGCTTCAGGTTCTACTGGTTTTCAGCAAGTGTGTTTTTTCATCTCTATATTGCGGATTGTTAATGAGCCTTTCTCAAATTCTACTGGGTATGCTCCCTAATGTTGTTGAGTTTCTTGGGTTATTTGCTTAGCATACAGATTGATATGTATGGTGAAAGGATACAACCCTGCCACACACTTTTCTTTGTTCTCAACCATGCAGTAATCCCTCATCTGGTCAAACAAATGCCTCAGATTTATGTAGAGGTTCCATAGGAGCACAATCAGGGTTTTTGGATTATTTTTCCCACAATGTTATCTATGATTTGTTATAATTCATACAGTTAAATTACTTTGTATATTTATAAAAATAAGCAACATATCTGTTATTTTCTTCTTTCAGTCAAGACTCATCTTCATGAGTATAACTCACTGCCATCGAGTCAGTGCTGACTAATAGCAACCCGCCTGGGCTTTTCTGAGACTGTATCTGTTGACAGGAGTAAGAAGCCCAGTCTTACTCCCCTGTAGCTGCAGTGGTTTCCAACTGGCCATTAGGCAGGTTGCAGCCCAACACTTCACCACAAACCATCAGGGGCCTTCATTAGGGTAAGGATGTCCCTTCTCCGTGTCTTCTTATGGCACGTGTATGAATTTCTAGCAACTCCTTTTTGATGTCCTGATGCAGCAATTTTTTATGCATCCTCATATTTATTGCAACATATCCATCACCATACTGTCCACATGAGCAAGAAGTTGGAAATAGCCCATAATTAGAAGTATGGATAAAGAAACTTTGGAACATATACAATGGAATCATATGTATCACTAAAATATTGACATGACCACTAGGCACCTAACAACATGGACAGACCTGCAAAACATTATGGTGAAGGAAGTTAGACAATTACAAGAGGACGATATTGTTAGAGACCACTACTCCAAGAATGAACACCAAGATGAAGACAGGCATCTGACCGCAGGTCATGTAACTAAATCTGCTCTCTCAAGCAACGAGGTAATGTCTCTCTCTAATGCTTATGATCCATTGATTACTTCCTTATTTATAAATATGAAAAACCACCTCAACTAGGGTCAGTTTTTCACTTAGAAGGCAGAGGAAAAGGATCAAAGAGTTAAAGCCAGATTAGCACTCTCCCATGGTCAACCCTAAGCAATAGACATAGGTGTTCAGTGAATTCCAAAGGATATTCAAGAAAGACCAGAGGAGGGAGTGATATGTCTGTCTCTGAGAAGGTGATTTCACTTTTATTGTTGGATAAACCAGGAGAGGTAACCTGTCATTGGAAAACATTAATAGCACTCACATCGGCCCCCAATAGGAGAATATGGCCAGCATTATGTTCTTTATCATGTATGTGAGTTTCTGTTGAATCCTGGATGATCCAGACCACATGGTATAGAAATCTGGATTTTACATCCTGACTTTTTGAGGTGTAGAGAATTCGCCATAGCTCACAATAGAAGGATGTGATTGGAAACCCCCTTCAGTGAATCAGACGTTACCTTAAAACACCTGTGGCATATGAAAGAAACAGGTATGTTTTGGACTTAAAGTTGAAACACCCTAGTGTGAGTGGTGAAGCAGACCACTGCTATCTCAAGGTTGTAGATTTGGAAGTCATTGGGTTTTGGTTCAAATCTGTTGCTTTTTAGGGTACACGATAATTTGCAATTTAAGACTACCATGTGTTTGCTCTTTTCACACTCTCTTTGTTTTCTGTTTCATGTCTTAGTCCAGCAGACATAGTTTTGCTCTAATTGATGTTCATTATGCACATTTTTGCCTTGTGTACCACTCTCAGTGTTTCCATGAAGCAATCAGTCACTATGCATATAAGTTTTCCTATATATTTCCTATATAGTCCCTTTCTCAATAGTTTAAATTCTATACCATTGGCTAAGTTAATGATATTATTAGAATTACCAAATATACCATGGAGATTATATTATTTCTCAAGAAACAGATAATGCTTTCTCTAATGTCAACCAAAGACATATACAAGTATAAATCATTATTATCAAGATGGATTTTGGGTTCCCCCTTTATCAGAAACCCTAATCTAATAATAATTAGTTCTTTTAAAAATATTTAGTTCTTATGACATGGTTCTGCACAATAGTTCCTCTCATGAAGTGATCACAGAAAGATATGAGTACTGTAGCAAAATGTTCGGATGAAATCAGATGGTGCTGTGCTATTAGGAAGAATAGCACCTACCATCTTAAAGACTTGCCTTCAAATAAGCAACCATGTGAATTTGCATGAAAGCATATACCAGTCGCTGTGATCAAAGGATTAACAATAAAATTCAAGATTAGAGGGGGAGGTTGTTGTGTTAGGTAGGGTTCTCTAGAGAAACAAGACCAGGACACTTATGATTAAGTGAGAAGGAATATAACAGCTAATTAGTCCACACAGCAGTAAAGAGGGCCCAGTTCAACTCACTTCTGTGGAACACTCAATATACTGGAAGTCCTTCAACTCACGTGGGCTGCTGGGTCCAAGGTCAAGGAAGCACTCAGTGGAGTCCTTCCTCGGACAAGGCAGGCAGTCTGTGCATAGGCAGCAAACAGCAGGGTGGGTCAGCAACAGTCTGTAGCTCAGGTACTTAGTGAAACAGCCCATGAAGGGATATCGAACTCACACAATGCAAGGTGACAGGATCCACCAGTCTCAAGCTCAAGTGATGTACGCACCAGCAGCATAGTGAAGGATGTCTTGAAGGAGCCTCAAGCTCTAGTGACACCATCCATAGATTGGCTTGGCCCAAAGATAGTGTAGCTCACAGGTTGAAGCAGAGAGAGCAAATAAGAGGGCGGGGAGGAGGTGGACCTTGCAGAGCTATTTGTCTCTTTGTCCTCCAATCAAACTGTAGCCTGACTAACCCCACAAGTGTTGGCCTACTAACCTCAAGGTCAGTAGTTCCTAATTAGCCAGGTTGGTACAATAAACCTTTCACAGCTGTATTAAGAGCACAAATGCTGAGCACCTGGTTTGCAAAAGGCTATGAATGACAGTGAAAACTGAAAATCCATTTACAGAGCCTCCCCATGAACTAAGCCTCTTGACTTCTTTCCATCCTTAAGCCATTGCTATCTTGGGGTCTGTTTTCTCTTTGTTGTGCTCTGGCTGAGGTTGTTCTGTGTTGGTTTCTTATTTGTGCTTGGTGAGTGTTGTTCTGCCCATGCTGAGTCGGCGAGGATCTTTTGTAAGGCTGGGTTTGTTGTAACGTATTTTTTGAGTTTTTGCTTGTCTGGGAAGACTTTTACTTCTCCATCGATCTTGATCGATAATTTGGCTGGGTAGAGTATTCTTGGATTTGTGTTGTTTTCCTTCAATTTTTGGAATATGTTACTCCACTCTCTCCTTTTTTTCATAGTTTCTGCTGATAGGTCTGATCATATCCTTATGTGGAAACCTTTATATGTGATTGCTTGTTTTTCCCTAGCTGCTCTAATGACTTTCTCCTTTTCCTCAAAGTTGGATAGTTTAACTATTATGGGCCTTGGTGATTTCTTCTTGGGGTCCCATTGTGCTGGTGTTTTTTCAGCCTCCTGGATGGTTGCCTGGCTTTCATTCATTAGGCTGGGAAATTTTCCTCCAAGAATTCTCTCGCTATTGCAACAATTTTTTTAATTAGCTTTAAAAAACCTGTACTTGCAGGTGATAAAACAAAATCCATTTGATGGTAGTGGATTTAGGGTTTTTTATGAATATTGGTTATATTGTTCATAATTCCTACACTCTACTGGGTTGCCTTTTATTGGATTAGAAAGCATTATGAATATCTTCCAGTCAGTTGGCCAGGTAGCAGTCTTTCAGATTTCTAGGCACTGACAAATGAGTGCTTTCAGAGCTGCATAAATATGTGGAAACATTTTAATTGGCCTTGTGTTGTTACTTCATGAAGCTTTCTTCCCCATCAACGCCTCTGTGCAATTTCAACTTCTTCCTTCATTATCCTCACTTCATGATCTTATGCTTCTTCTTGAAATGGGTGACTATTAACCGACTTTGTCTAGGAGAGGGAATCTGTATTCCTGTATTGTTCTTTTGATATTTCTTTCATTATTCTTCATTTTACCAATAGAATCTTTCAATATTGCAATCGAGACTTGAAGAAATTTTGTATTCAGCTCTCTCATGTCATTATTTCTTCCATTTTATTTAACTACTCTGCATTCAAGAGCAACATTCAGTGTCTCTTCTGAAATACCTTTTAATCTTTTTTTTTTTTTCCCTGTCTTCACCTTTACTTTCTTCCGGTTCTGTATGTCATCTCATAACTTGTCTCATCTTTGGTCATTAGTGTTCAATGTGTCAAATCTGCTCTTGTGATGGTCTCTAAATTCAGATGGAATATGATAAATACAGATGGAATATTTTGGTTATACTGGACTTGTTTTTATTTCAGCTTGAACTTGTGTCGGAGTAATTGATGGTATGTTAAATAGTTTACCCCTTACCTTGTTTGGGCTAATATTTTCTCCTCTATCATCTCTTCCCACCTGTATAATCAAATTGATTTATATTCAATATAGCAAAGTCCATGTTTTTGTTATTGTTATGTGCCACAAACTTATATCCAATTCATACCAATCCTGTGATCAACAGATTGAAATATTGCCTGATCCAGTACCATCCTTAGTATTATTATAATGAACCCATTGTTGCAGCAACTGTGTCAATCCAGCTCATGAAGAATCTATCTCTTTTCTGCCAACCCTCTACTTTTTCAACCATGATACCTTTGTCTAACATGCTCTAACATGTTCAAAAAAAGTGCCATTCTTGCTTCAAAGGAGCTTTCTGGCTGTGCTTCTTCAAAGACTGATTTGCTTGTTCTCCTGGAAGTCCTGACTAGTGTTAGGATTTTCGACAGCACTTTAATTTAAAGCCCTCCTTTCTTTGGTGGTATTGTCTATCACATTCATATGTGGCAAAGGGAAATGCCATGACTAGGGACAAGAACACTTTAATCTTCAAAGTAACATTCTTACTCTTCAATACTTAAAGAGACCTTGTGCACTAGATTTGCTCAAAGTGACATGTCATTTGATTTAATGAATTCTGCTTCTGTGAGCATTAATTGTGGAGCCAAACAAAATCAAATCCCTAACAATTTCAAACTTCCTTTATTAATTGATGCTGTCTATTGGTCCAAATGTAGACTCACAATTTTTGTTGTTGAAAAGTAGGTACTTTTAATGAAGTCATCGGTTTTACAAAATTATCTCATGTGATCACCGTGTCTTTTCTATCATCAGCTTAATATGTTCCACTTACTGCTTCTTCCTCTTTGTTTCTAATGTATTCCAGTAGCCATTAATTTTTAGCATACTTTGCAGTTTGTTTTACCAAGTTAAGACTGAATATGTTGATATCACTCTTCAATTTCTTCATCACTAGTGTTGTGATTGGTTCATAAACTTCAATAATATTTGTATGCACTATTAATGTTTACAGTTAAATATTGAATATTTAAATAATTAGGAAGGGAGGCATTATCCTGTCACAGGCAGTGTCGTACTTGGAAACAGATCCTGGAATGTTCTTTTTGATCTTGAGTGTGATATCATTCTTCTGGAATTTCATTATTCCCAACATAGAAAACAATAGTAAGTATAGTCTGAATCACAATGGCTAATGTCACTCCATTCCAGCCTGATAATGTCTAGGATATTAACCTTCATGCATTCCATTTCGTTTCTGAAAACTTTCCATTTTTATAGATTCATACATCCAGAACCCATGTCCCAATGTTTAATGAAGGTTTGCAGCTACTTCTCATTTAGAGCAGGGCCTCATCAATGCTTTAAGATCCATTCTATGTAGAGTACCTTTCAACATGAAGGGCTCATTCTGCGGATCCATCAGACATTGTTCAGCTGCTATTCGTGATGATTTCAGCGGTTAATCGCTCATAAGTGGATAGCATATCCCTTCTTTCTAGTCTGTTCTTAGCCTGGAAGCTCCAATGAACCATCCCGTGATAGGTTACTCTGCGCATATTTAAAATGTGACTGGCATGACTTCTGGCATCACAGTAACAAGCAAGCTCTCATGGGATGTGATGAGATGACAAGTGGGTGGGGACAAGTAAAGTAGGTGAGCATAGTTTGATGTAAATTTTTATCTGAGCAGATTTTATTTTATCTGTACTGTAGACTATAATTTTGCAACATCTGGTCTAATTCAAGGCATGCGAACACTTAATGTAGCAGGGAAAATATTTGTATATATAATTTACATGCTGCTTAAGTCATTATGTAATGCTGTTTTTATTTACAATAATATTTTAAATATGTAAATTACTACAGCACATATGACATGTGCATAAGTATTGATTTCTGTAGATGATAAGGGTCTTCTTAGGGAGAGAAGGTACATCTCCCAAGAAGTTGTCTGTACTGGTTTCATTCTTCATGAGTATCTGGCACTGGGTGAATAGCAGAACTCTTACTGTAGTTGCTTTTATTTAAAACAAATTATATATTAATAAAAAACTAAGAAGTAAAAATAACATAGACTCACCAAATTTAATTTAAATGATTATCAAGGAAAATCTGGCACCCTACAAAATGATTGCCCCAAAGGGACTTAGCTATTTGTATATTATCTTCCGACTGCATCGTGAACTTTAGTTCTCTCAATCTCTTCCCACTGCATGAAGAATGTGTAAGTGCTCACCTACGTGCATGGTGTTTCTCACACCCTCAATTTATTAAACTTATGCTCTCTGAGCTATAGTAGGTAATTTATCTGTATTAAAGGGTTATAAAACAGGAGAACTATTTTCTGGCCTTCAATCTAGTATTTCCTAATTCTTGTGGTTCATGAACTCTATCAGTTTATTTTCCTTTTACAAATTAAGGAATCATAGCCATCAGCTCTAACAAAGTAAACATTCTTTTAAAAAGGAAAAACAAGTCAGATAAATATGTTGGCATATATTTATGCACAATCGCATTATGTGTCAGTCCATTGTTGCTGTTGTTGGTTTCTGATACCATCTATTTGGGCCTGATTCAGAGCAGACTCATCTATGCACACCAAAACAAACACCCTGGTCTCTTCCGTCATACCCGTGATCAGTTGTGGATCAGACTGCGGTGATCCATAGGCTTTTTAGTGGCTCGTTAACAAAAGCAGTTAGATATTTCCTCCTATCATTTTCATTTGGAAGTACTGATTAAACCCATTCCACCTCCTGGCAACATTCAAGCTTCCACTGGTCAGTGGGTGATAGTGGTACATCAGATGCATTGACTGAGAATCACACCTGAGCTTCTTACCTAGAAGACAAGTATTCTACACCTGGACCACTACGACCCTTGTGTATTCCATTATACCTTATTCTAGTGACTATCAAAGTTGCTACTGAGTATCCAGTTCTGTTGATATTACAGAAACTTTAGGAAAATGTTCAAATATAGCTGTCTGTGGCTAGGGACAAAGGTATTAGGCTTCAGTAAAAAAGAACCAAGGAAAGGGTAACGGAATGGATTAAAAAAAAAAAGAACGTTTGCACTGTGAATCATGTAAATGAATAATACATGGAGCAACAGGCTTTCACTTTTATTAAATTTAAAGATATAACTATCTCTTTAGGGTAGCTTGGATGAAGTACTTCCACGGGGTGACCTCTCAGAGCCCCTTTTATCTCATGTAGTCTGTGTTCTATAATGACCACCGCTACAAATCATCCTAGTAGACGGATAAGAAATAGACAGGGGAAAAGAAGGGAAATCACCTCAAACAGTGATAACAGAGGCGGGATTAAGTTATTGTTATACATGGCACTTCTGTCTTTCAAGATATCACTTTTGAAAAGCTCCTAAGAGAAAAGAAGATTTTTAAAAGTTTCATATTAATTAAATTCCATATTGCATCAACCCATCATCCAGTGTATTATGATCATATTACAGGAAACAATTTGTCATTCCAGCACTTGCTAACCATCTCAGTAACGAAGGTCTCTTAGAAACAGATTTCAGGGAGGTGACTACAAACAGGTACGGGTTGCTTGGGAACAGAGCTTTTTCTTTTACCCACAAGTCTGAATAACCAGTTGATATATTTAGGAACAAAAGTACAACATTCAATATCTTATGAAAGAAACCCTTCAAAAACAAATGATCTCCAGGTATATTTTGAAAGATGTGTTTAGAACCAAAGCAGAGTATAAAATCAGCTATCATTGCCTGCATTTGGTCAGCCTTGAGAATTTAATAGACTATTCATTGGATAAAAACAAAAGACAAAAGTACCTTTAAAGAAGAAAAATAGGCATAGGAAGAAGGAGATTATCTTTGGAGCTGTAAATCTTCAAGTGCAGAAATTGGGCATCATAATGTAAAAAGTGATGGATAAGATCAAGTAATTTCTTATCTATATAACTAATTAAATCAAGTCCATTTCAACTCATGCAGGTCCCAAGTATGTCAGAGAACTGTGTTCTTAAAGTTTTAAGTGACCGCTTCTTTGGAAGAGATTATCAGTTATTCCGATGTGCTAGAATTGGACTTAGGACCTTTCTGGTTTGCAGATGAGAGACTAAGCTTGCTAAACCAATCAGGGCTCCTTAATCCATTCGTACCCAGATAAATAAAAGCTACTTTATTATATTAATCATATATGACATATACATTTGAGAATTTTCACAAGGTAATTTACTTGATGTGCTATGAAGCTAAAAAATACAGAGATATTGAGGAACTTGTTTTAAGGATTAAAACACAGTAGCTCTCTATTTCTGCGAACCTCTTAATGCTTTTGCTTATGTAGAAACAGTGATGTCCACGCCTGGCTCAGCACGTGTCACAAGGGTTAAGGACCGGGACTTAGAGTTGCAAGGGCTACTTTTGAAGTCCTGTCCCCAGAGGTAAATTGTTTAGAATTGTAGACACATATTTATTACATCACCGATGTATGTGTTCCTGTGTATGCAGTATGGGAATCAGTTGACTGCAAATAAAACTATTTCCAGATCACACTACTTGTTCACACAACCTGTCTTTCCTTCCCTCCCACATCGGGGCCTATCTTGCCTTTCAGATTTTTGTAAATCTCATAATTGAAGCTGTCTCCTTGGTAATACCTGTCCTCCCTCTATTAAAATTGTAATTTTGAATAAATTATCACTACCGAAGCCAGAATTCTCCTTAGATGCCAGGATGTTAGACGTCACCTCGCATAGTTTAGACATGGGACCATGAAAGCACACTCCCTGGAATTGGACATCCTGCTTGGTAACGTAGAGGGCCGCACAAGAGAGGAAGTCCCTCAACACAGTGGCTGTAGCAATAGGCTCAAACATTTGTATAATTTGTATAATTATCCGGTTGGCACAGGACCAGGTAGTGTTTCATTCCATCGGACAAAGGGTCTACATGAGTCACAATCAACAATTACAACCAGAAGGCTTGATTTGTTTTTTACTTGGGCCCTGGGCTACATCTTTTGTATAGGTTTTAACTAGGATAGAAAAGGAGTTTAAATTTATGTCCTTCCACGTGGCTCTTTTCCTGTTACATTTAATTTATAAGAATTAGAATATATAGGCAAGACCAAAAAATGAATTTCCACAAACATTGCCATCAACTATATGGCAGTTCACAACAAGCCTACACAGTGAAACCACAGGTGCTGCATGGTGCCGAGCTCCAACTTTCACCTAATCAAACAGCCAACTTAAAAAAAAATGTGCTCAGCATTCATAACTTTGCTTGGTGGTCAAACTGAAACTTCTACTTGAAGAAAGCCTGAATGGCCCACGGAACTAGGGCCAGAATTCACGTTATTAATATCCTTTCACAGGCAGGTACATAAAGGAGTGACACTTCAGTCTAAATACCTTCTTTACCCTGTTCTTGACAAGACTGTCCTTTCTCCAGCACACTGATTCTCTGCTCACAGATAGTAATCATGCTCGTGAGGTTTTTCTGAAAGTTAACCAGTGGCACTTCGGGCTCACAAACAGCAGCTCTCTGGTTAGGAGTACTTCTCAGTAGTGCTTGAAGACACACCTCAGCCTCGTAGCTATGTGGTGGACCTTGGCCCCTGACCTCCTCTAGCAAGTGCCACAAAGCTCCCTTGGGGCTGATAAGTCCCAAAGGGCACCCTATTTTGTAAGCCAGCCTCTGCCCGGAGGCACTCGGTTTTATTCATTCCATGGAAACCCAAAGCTTCGCCTTGTGCCCTCGGTGTCTACTGCCAATGTTGCCACCTCGGCCATTTCTTCATGCACAGATCTTGGGGTCCAAAGGATGCACTCTAGCAATCTCTCACTTTGTGATGTGTGTAAGATCCCCTGTTTCTGAGATGACATTTTATATTTAGTGGAATAGCAAAATGTACTAATCCTCAGATTGGAATATTTTATACCTCAGTTGCGTGTCAAAACCCATCCACCCAGTTACAAAATTATGACTAGAAGGTCTATACTTAAGTCATTCAATGCACGACAACAATCTTCTCCCAGAAAGATAACTCACTCTGACCAAGTGGAGCCTGACTCAGCTCAACAGAGGAAACCCTATGGGGTAGTCTATTCGGTCATACAGTGTTGACATTAATCAGAACTGCCTGAACGGCATACAACAACACTGTAATCTTGCACTAACAGTGTGAAGAAGCCTTTGGAAACTCTCAAAACTCAGCCATAACAGTCTAGTTATGGGTTTGTGACTGAAATAATGGATAACATTAGAGAGCGTTACTATCTCATTATCCTCCTGGAAATCAAAAAGCACTGTGTTAAGTCTGTGGGCAGGGTTAAAGATTGAGGAATTTGTGCTACTGGCTTAAGTTCTAAAAATACATAGAACTAAGGAGGGTTTTTGGAATATTTTTCAAATTGTTGACAACTGCTTGGTCTTTTAAACTGTTTCAGATGATACAATTTTATGAAATCAAAATTTTTAGACATAGCCATAAGAATGAACCATGGCGCCTGTCTTTTTATGAAGAAAGATGATATACTAGTTATTGTTTGATAAGGTCTTTCAAGATCATTAATCCTGTTAAAACTTGAAATGCAGAGACCCAGGATCTCTATTCTCTGTGTTGACGCATGAGATATTAGTTTTGTAGAAAAATAGTGATGTCTTCAGGCACTGAATTCTTCAGTTTCATTACTGAATTAATTCCATGTAATGAGTTCTTAGCATAGCACTTTTCCATAACATATTTCATGGTTCATCACAAAAATGATCCTTCAACCCAGGTAAATAATAGTATATGGCATATATGAGCTATCTGATTACAATTTGGGGAACTTTATGTCATTAAAATTTTTATTAGGGAATGTTATTCATATAGTAAATTTCCATAAAAAGATAAGACAGACTCTTTAAATGCTTTACATCATTTCTGCATTCTTTAAAAACTCTCAGTACTAACAGAACGCAGATATAAGAATGTCTTTTATACAACGGTGACTTCTTTCCTATTCATTGTTTTAATGTAATAGATCATCAACAAAGTTCCCTGTAAATGAACCCAATTTTGAATTTATATTATTTAGTTGGCATTGAGATTATGGATAAAATTATCTGAAATGAACAGCGTATTTTAGCAAATGCTGATAAAAATTCTGGCAGAACTTCCTGTTCACAGAAATCTGTCTCTGAAGGACATAACCTTTTCTGTCATGATTGCAACGCTCATTGCAAACTGAGAATATTAAATCGCTCGGGAATGCAACAAAAAGACAAAACGATACACGAAACGCCACTCCTAGCTTCAGAGAAGAGAGTAAATGAGAGGCTGACTGTGATACAAGCAAACATCTGTAGCATTCTCTATCATGACGTCAACAAATCTGTCAGGTAGGTTTCTCTTGGGATAATGGTATTTTTAACAAAGTCTGGAGTTGAACTTTCTAAATAATAATTGGCATATAAATCAATTTAGTATAAAATTCTCATTTCATAGATAAAAATGTGGACCAAAGTGAGCTTTCGAGCTCTCGATCCACTGGGACTAACCAGGAATGTTAAACCAGGCTGTCCTCATTGTTTGCAATGCTTTCATTTTTTTCTATGCACCCTGACCAAACTTTTTCTGTCTTTTTTCTATGCACCCTGTCTTTTTTCTATGCACCCTGACCAAACTCTCTTTAGTCAACACAACCAGCCGGGTTACTTGATTTTCAGTGATTTAGGGATGGCATTTCCAAAGGTGAAAGGTAGCTTTAGCAGAAGAATTAAACCCATGCTGTAAGTGGCAGGAAAACCACTTGAAGTGAATTTGGCTCTTGTTGTGAAGAATCAATGTCATTTAGTGCATACCTGTCAAAATCTAGAAAATGAAAACAAAATCCTGCTTCAAGTTTAATAAATATGAAATAGGCATATTACAATGTTGAAAATATATTTTCCCACAAATATCTTTTTAAAATATAAGATTCATTTCATTGTTGGCACAACATGGTCCATAAAACTGACACGTCACTTTGGTGAGTAATGACTGGGACCTTAAAAGCTCCTAAGAGGTCATGGGAGGTTGGACGATTGCCTTCTCCCTGCCAGTGGAGGACACATGGAAACAACAGGGCAATCGAGTACTGAAGAAGCAAATATAAGTTCCGGCTACCTAAGATGAATAGAAATAAGTGGTGCCTGGCTACCATGAACGCCTACTCTGAAAAGGAACACATTTGAAGGTCCTGGATAGAATAGAAAGAATTTGTAGAACAAAAGTCCAAATCATGAGAGAGACCAGACTTAGTAGCTGGGTAAAAGCCATTGGAACCCCCGAGACTGTAAGTCTTGGTTATTCTTCAGGTCTGGGACTACACTCACACCTGTGCTTCAGTGTTCAGTCAAACAATAGACAGGTCTAAAGGAGAACAACAACACTGTTAGGGCCCCACATCTTAGAATACTATACCATTGTAGATCAAGGATCAAGTCCAGAGTGATGGGAAAGAAGGAGGAATAAAATGGCGGACACAAGGGGAAATGAGATGAGTAATGTTACATTAAGGGGATTGCAGTCGATGAGATGAACCAGAATTTGTGTGACCGATGACATTCTCTGTGAATCTTCAGCCAATTCACAACAAAGTTTTTTAAGGTTTTTTTTCTCATTTAAAAAGTACAAAAAGTTATTTTAGTATGTATTTGCATTATCTCTGAATATGGATCCTTTTTCAAAAATCATATATAACAGAATCATGATACAGTTCATAAAATGTATGATACATAAGGTATTTTAAAAATAATTTTTCAGTGCATCATGTTCCAGGATGCACACCTTCCCGACACGATTGCTGAAGAAAAATGTGTTCTTAAGCAAATGTGGTAAAGAAAGCTGACAGTGCCCGGTTATCAAAAGATATAGCATCTGAGGTCTTAAAGGCTTGAAGATAAACAAGAGGCCATCTAGCTGAGAAGCATCAAAGCCCACATGTTAGAAGCACACCAGTTTGGCTGACCACGAGGTATAGAAGGGACCAATTATCAGACATCAAAGAACTAAAAATCATATCAGTGTGTGCCCACCTTCCTGACACTACCATTGAAGACAAACGTGTGCATAAGCAAATGTGGTGAAGAAAGCTGATGATGCCCAGCTAGCAAAAGATATAGCATCTGGGGTCTTAAAGGCTTGAAGATAAACAAATAGTCATCTAGCTCATAAGCAAAAAAGCCCACATGGAAGAAGCACACCTGCCTGTGTGACCATGAGCTGTCGAGGGATCAGGTATCAAGCATCAAGGAACATAAAATCATATTATTGAAAATGTGGGTGAATGTGGAGTGGAGAGACTCATAGCCCATTGGTAGCCAACTGGACACCCCTTACTGAAGGGTTATGGGGAGGAGATGAGCCAGTCAGGGTGCAGGGTAGAAATGATGAAACATTTAACTTTCCTGTAGTTCTTAAATGCTTCTTCCTCCCCCACCCCCCCACTATCATGATCCCAATTCTACCTTACAAATCTGACTAGACCGGAGGATGTACATAGGTACAAATAGCAACTGGAAACATAGGGAATCCAGGACAGATGACTCCTGCAAGACCAGTGGTGAGAGTGGCGATGCCTGGAGGGTGGAGAGAATGTGGGGTAGAAAGGGGGAACTGATTATAAGTATCTACGTATAGCCTCTTCCCTGAGGGAGGGACTGCAGAGAAGAAGTCGGGGGGAGACATTGGACAGTGTAATATATGACAAAATAATAATAATTTATGAATGATGAAGGGTTCATGATGTAGGGGGGAGTGAGGAGGGGGGAAATGAGCAGCAGATATTAAGGGCTCAAGTAGAAGGCAATGTTTTGAGAATGATGATGACAACAAATGTACATATGTTCTTGACACAATGGATGTATATATGGATTGTGATAAGAATTGTTTGAGCCCCCAATAAAATGATCTAAAAAATAAAATAAAATATATGCATGTATGTACATGTCCTTTCCCCAAATATCAGGTTACAACTTTTGATTGAGCCATTCAAGAAATCTCCATTTTGTGAAAAGTAATTTGTACCTCAGGATAAATCCTTAAAGATGAATCTTCTAGTATACAGCGAAAACGGGATCTTTAGGTGTTTATCGTTAAAAAAAAGAAACTTTAATATAGTGATGCTTAGATTCTATTATAATCACATATTCACAACTTATCTGGAGTAACTGTTATGGAATACATTTCATTTTTGGTGAATTTTCTGGTCAATGTGTGGTAATATGAATTGAAAACTCTCATTTCACAATCTACTTATGTAAGATCCTAAAAAAGATTTTATCCAAAAAATATGTCAGGGCTTTATAAGTCTGTCCAAGATCTTTTCTTCACCTGATGCTTCAGTCATGGCTGTTGATGGCATCCCTTCTTTCACATTTCGCCCAACTGTGTACATTTCTAGTTGACAACTGACAGGTGCTGCTAGACTAATCAATGGCTTTGTAAATTATTAGAATATTTCTCTAATGCCACTCTCATATGCTTTATGAAATCTTGTGGCTTTTTGCAAAATTTGCATTATTTGTAATCCATTACCCCTTTGCATAACATTGCCAAATTCAAAAAATTATAAATTTATAAGTAATGTAAAGGTGTTCAGGGAATAAATTATACAGTTGCATATGAAATATGATTGTGATGATCGATGTAAGAGCCCCCAATAAAAGTAGTTTTTAATGTATGATGGAAAAGACACGAAATGTTCAAGTGGTGATTGATTTTATAAATATTTAAATAGTATACTTTCCATATTGTATATTCAGGGATTAGCAAACATTCTTTTAAGAGCTCTATAGTACACCTTTGAGGTCACTGCAAAATCTGAACTCCTCTGGCTTCCTTACTATCCCAAGGCACGGGTCATCCTACATCACCCAGAAATCCCCAAAGTCCAATCTTCATTACCTGCTCTGGCACCAGGCATTCCTCCCATGCCCCTCTACGTCTACAGTGGTTTCTAATTTGCTGCAGTGGCCACAAAGAACTCATGAAAAATACTCATGTTTAAGGGGAGTTTTATTAGGGAAGTCAAAGGTTACCTCCAAGTCAGGGTCTATGAACAGTAAGAATGCAATCATTGGTCTGCTGAGCTAGTAGCTCAGTTTCTCTCTGGTTCTTAGCTTCTCATCTATGTGATAGCTGAGTCTCTCCAAAGTCCAGTCTCTCAACCCAGTAGCCTCTTGGTTTTTGCCTCCAAGGAACAGAAAGGCAGCCCTTCTGTCACTCTGGACCACTGGTCCATGAGGAGAAAGTGCCTTAAAATTTGGGCACTGCTCCTCTGGGCATCTGTGTCACAGTCACGGTTGCATCTGGTTGGGGGCCCGTGTCACTGCAGAGATGTTGGACATGCTCTTCCTCAATCCAAATCTTTCTCTCCTCTCTACTACTGCTTCAAATGCTGATTCAGAGATTGGAGCATCTTTTTTTCCAGGTTGAGGGCAGGAGTGGGGAGCGGTAGTGGTAATGAAAATTGACCAGTCCTCTCTCTGAGCATTTTACTTGCCCTGCTTGCAAAGCCCCACCCATTCACTTGGTGGACGTTTCAGACACGTGGGTGGAAGAATGCAATGAAGACATTCCAGTCCACCGCAGTCATGCAAGTCTTTAAAGCTTGTATGGCAAATGCTAAACTTAATTGCTTTAGCATGAAACAGCCATAGGCAATTCATGAATGAATAAGCAGGCAATATTCAAATAATAATGTATTTAAAAATTAGGCCATGAGCTGGATCTGGTCCAAGAACTTTAGTTTGCTGGCCATACATCTAATAGCATTTCAGTGTGCACCCCAACCTAAGTACTTTTGAAGTTAGACATCATTTATATGTGTTGATAAAATCAATCTGTTTAAAGGTCATAGTTTAAAAACACAAGATAGCACAATTTATATGGCCAATAAACATATGAGAAAATGCTCCTTATCATTAGCCATCAAAGAAATTCAAATTAAAACAACCATGAGATAACATCTAACACCCTTATGGTTAGGTCAAATCAGAAAAATCAGAGAGAAACAAATATTGGAGGAAGTGTGGTGCGATCAGAACTCTTGTCCACTGCTAGTGGTTGTGTAGATACATGGAGCCTCTGTGGAAAACGATCTGGCAATATTTAAAGAAAATGGAAATTGAACTACCTTATGACCCAGCTATCGCTTTACTGGGCATATATCCAGAAGAGGTAAGAAATCACACATGACCAGTCGTCTGCCCTCCAATATTTATTGTGGCACAATTCACAATCGCAAAGAATTTGAAATAACCTGAATTTCCATTGCTAGGCAAGTGGATCAATAAGCTCTGGCACATACACTCAATGGAGTACTATGCATCACTAAAAAGCACGATGACCACATGAAGCACGTCGTTTCAGGGGAAGAGTTGGAGGAAATGATGCTAAGCGAGGTCAGCCAATCACTAAAGGACAAATACAACATGAGTCCCCTGAGGTAAGTATAACCAACACAGTAGGTAGAGAAGGAAAGCCACTTATCTCACAATATACGGGTTGAGGTCGAGGCAGTAGGGAGGAGGTCAGACAAATTGTAAGAGGTCATATGTTAACCCAACATGAAGAAGGGAGAAGGGGGACAAGGGGAGGGAGAAAAGGGGGAGGGTGACATGAGATGATGGCATGGAGGGAGCAGGGCACTAACCTACCCACGGGGAGAGTATTGATTGTGTCTCCACAGAACTGGCAGTGTGCATACAGACCCCACCACAAAGCACCAAACCATGAGGGCAACGTAACCACGTGGAGGAATGCATGAAAGAATGGGCTACAGGGCCAGCCCCAATCAGGGCCAAACTGACCCCGCCCTAGAAGTATGTGTGACAGAGAACAACACTAAACCTACAGGTTGGGGAAAGGGATCAACATGTCATGCCCACACAGAAGCAAACCAAGAAGGAACAAGAGAAAGGAAAGGTTGGGTAGACTCCATATTGGCACACCAAGCCAGGAGGATGAGGTCCCTGCACAGGGCTGTTAAGGCTCAGAGAGGGCTGACACAGCTTTTGGCATGTTGTCCCCTCACTGGAGCACACTGAGACAGAGGACAATAATAGGACACATGGCAGGGAGGTAGTGCGGTCAGAACCCCCCGCCCCTCCCACGGTGGGGCAAATCAAGAAAGGAACATAACAGATCAGCAACTGGAGCAAAGGCAAGTGACAACGCCCCGACAGAGCCCTCCAAGTAGACTTCAAGTTAGGAGGGGCAGCTCCCAGAACTCCCTCAGGACCAGGGAGGAGACAGTCATAAAGGTCAGCAGAGAGATCTGGAATTATGGATTCTCTCTCTCTCTCTCTCTGTTTTTCTTTTTCTTCCTCATCTTTTTTCAATCTTTTGTTTTCTGACTCTTTGGGCAACATCATTGTTGGTTGCCTACCTATATAAGACAGGCGTGGGAAGCAAGCTCAAGGAGAAAGCAACAGGACTGGCTACCCAGGAGGGTCCTGGGGAGAGAAGGTGGCAGGGGAACACGGAGGATGTAGAGATCCTGTGGGTGGTGAAGCAACAGCAATCTAGCACAGAAAAATGACTAAGAGGTGGAAGTACGGGGACTATGATGGTGGGGTAGGAAGAAGGCAAAAGAAAATAGAGGAAGGATCTAGGAAGCAAAGCTTTGGATAGAGGTGTAAGCATAGGTGTGTACATATGTAAATATGCTAATCCATAAAATAGATGTATTGGCCTTTGTACATATATTTATATGGCAGTACCCTGAGGTAGTGGATTGACTTCAAGCCTCTGCTCATACCCCACCTCAATGCAAGGACACTTTGTCCTATTAAACTGGCATTTTGTGCCCTCCCAGCACAGTCGCTGAAGACAAAAAGGGTGCAAAAGCAAATGTGGTGATGACAGCAGGTGGTGCCTGGCTAGTAAAAGCTATAGTGTCTGGGGTCTTAAAGGCTGGAAGTAAAACAAGTGACCATCCAGCAGTGAACCTACGAGGCCATATGGACGCAGCACACCAGCCGGTATGATCATGAGTTGTCATCAGGACAGGGTGACAGGCATCAGAAGACCTATAATGAACAAACTAACAAACAGAAACATATTGTTGAGAATGAGGGGGGTCAGGGCAGGGAGCCCACAATGGAACATCCCCCTACAGAGGGGTCGCAGGGAAGGGATGAATCAACAAGGGTGCAGTAAGGATCAACAACAAACACACAATATTCCTCTGGTTCTTTGAGGCTTCCTCGCCCACCACCATCATAACCCCAGCGCTGCTTCTCACTCTGGACTAGACCCAAGTATCTACACAGGTACAGATAGAGATAAAAGTGCATGACACACGGAATACCGAAACAGGAATGGGAATAGTGATACCAAAAGGATAGGGGGAGTGGGGAGTAGGGAGGAGAAAGGGGAAACTCATCCCAGTAATCAGCACCCACCCCTCCAGGGGGAAGACCAATAGAAAACATGGGGGAAGGGAGACAGTGGTTGGTGTGAGGTATGAAAATAATAATAATTTATAATCTATCAAGGGGCCACTAGGGTGGGGGTAGGGAGGGAAGAAGAGGAGTTGATACCAAGGGCTCAATACAAAGTAAATGTCTATGAAAAATGATGGCAACATATGTACAAATATGTTTGATTCAATTGATGTCTGCATTGTAATAGAGTTGTAAGACCCCCCAATAAATGATCTTTTATTAAATTAAATAAATAACTTTATTTCTTTACTTATCTCCAGTGCTGTCTATATTTTGAAGTATATAGTGGCAAAAAACACTTTAAAAAATCATATATTTTTACAAAATTTGAAAAGTGTTCTCTCTTTCACCATTGTACTACAAATTAGTAAAAGTTTACTGAAGTAATCCAATGTTTATGTTACAATCATACAAATAAGATAATAGTGATAAAATTTTGAAAAAGTTGAATTCAGGACTAAAAATGAAAGAAAATCAAGTTTATTTACATAAATTTGGTGCAATTATTTCCCTTTTGAATGATGTCTACATTAACACATTTCAATTGAAAACGTCCCATCATTCCAAGTCATTATTTCTAATGTAAGAAGTGGTCTAAATCTTGATGAGTGCTTGAATTATATGGGATGCTATCAGCTCTCCAACAGATCACATTAAGTATCATGCTTGATTAAGAAAATTACAAAAAGATATTTACTTAATAATACAAAGTATTCCTGATTTCTGTACACAATCAATATATAGATTATAGATAAACATATATATGTTAATTGAATATAATATATAGTTGAATATATGAAATTTTTTGATAATTTGATCTTTGAAAAGTGTTTTACTAAAAAAATCAGGCAAATCTCTATTAAACAGGGTATCAGGATAAGAAGCTACTCTTTACTGACACATCCTTCTATGTACATATCATCTGAAGGTAGTGTTTCCCTCTCTACCTCTTCCTCCAACAATTCTGCCCTCTTAGATTCACATCGCTTTGAAATGGCAGTTTTGGTCTACTCCACAGAATTAAATTGTGCTCCTGTGCACTGCACTATGAGATAGGGGAACAGAAAGACAGGAGTTTAGATCTCGGCTTTAGGGTGAGTATGGTAGGGTTTCTCAGTGAACGTCCTTGATAACTGGACGAATTTCCAAGTGCATTGTCCTGATGCACAAATATTCCTTGATGTATCTTTCCTGCTGCTTTCCTCAACTTACCAGTTTTCAATTTCCTAAATCTTCAGAAAAAAACCCTGTGATTATCCTGTGGACTTTGATAAAATCTATTAATATTACATATTTGGAATCAATTTAAAAATAAAAGCTGTTAAAACTTGCAGAGCTGATCTCTCTCTGCCTTGAATTTAACTGGCCCAAGAACTGTACTAAGAAGCCTTTGCTTTCAGACTTTGATCAAGCAGATCTGCACACAAAATTGTTGACATTCATTGAGCCAAAATGTTGCGGAGGCTAAAAAGTTCACTTCAAGACGCTGTCACTGAGGCCCCCGCCACCTACCTAACCTGGCTCCCCTCATCGGAAAATCATTGCTTTACTCAGCACATCTTCCCAGAAATGTATTGAAAACTTCGGTAATTTGGATAAGGATGTTCATTTGAATTTTTTTAAAAATACACTAGTCCTGAGTACATTTTTTTCATGGAACAAAAGATATTCGATTTTCAAAGGTACCCTAAAATTGTAAGACAAATGTGCTACTGAGACATGTTGAAACACATTTGTTTGGAATGTACCTATCATATAAGTTGCTACTCAAGGGTGATACTTTTGATGTAACTCTCATCTATATGTGTGTGTACATATCATATTAATAAATTTGTGAATATTGGGCATTCATTTTATTACAGTTTATTTTGTTATATTGCAGAGATTATTCCCCAACATGTTTTTGTAATGAATATTTGAGGCCTCACATTTTTGTTCCAAACCAAGTGATTCTGATTTCATTGGAAATGTCTCCTTTCTTTTTTTGATTTGGAATATTTTCCCTTTTCAACAAATGAGTTTTTAAAAACAAATTTTAAAAGTGAAGTGCAGCATAATTGAGTAACTTAAGACAAAATATGCACAATTTTATTTAGAAAGCCTGATTTCCAAATTTTACTGCAAAATCCATATAAGTTTTTCCAAATAATATCCCTACCGGGCCAACCCTCTTAGTGTCCATCTTCTGTAGATGGATAAACAGTGGCTTGTCTACGGACTTGTCCCAAATTACAGAGCTATTATTGGTAGATCTAGGAATTGAAGTTAGAGAAGCTGGCTCCAGAATTCACCTTATTAATACTGTTTACAGCATTGTTGTTTTAGCCTCCTTTCTATTTTCTACCGCTAATAACAGTAAAATATTACTTTTAAAAGCAAGACTTAAAATTTACTTTACTAGAAGACATATATTTTATGTTCACTTAAATTTTTTCCATGGATTTTAGTACATTTCAGGAGGCCTATCCCGCTCTGAGAAGCAGGCTTGTGTGCATACCTATCTTCACACATGTCTGTGAGATTGTTTTCAATTTATCTCATATCCTAGTACAGCCCCTCAAAATGCTTTCTAAAAATTAAAACAGCTTGAATAAATTGCCAAATAAATCACCAGACTAATCTATTGATCCCTTATATTAGGAAAACACCCTGAGAGGAACGGTGTGTATAGTTTTTCTCAAACAGATAAACTGTAGTGTATTTTAGAGTCTATATTTCAAATCTCTCTTCTCTGACTCCTTTCAGTTAAACAGGTAAATCCATGTAACCCAAAACACTCATTTTTTATTTTTCCAATTAATAAGGATTTAATGTGTTTAGAAAATATGTGGTTGAATTTAATGCAACGGCCAATTATGAACCAGGTGTTCAATTGTATAAATAGCCTAAGATGTGAACTGCATTAATTATGGCACATCTTTATCTCAGCCCCACACAGTCCAACTAATATGAGAATGAGGAATATTGTACATTTCCCCAATTTATATCTAGATTATGTTTTGCTATCTCATTACATTTTTAAAGGAGAGAATCAAGCTCTCTAAGGCATGTAGTGTTCCTTGGTGATTATAGATACAAGACGGCATTAATAATAAACTTTTATTTTCATTCATTCTTTCTCATTAATTCATTCTTTAAATTTTTGTATATTGTAATGGGATTTTTTTTCTCCCCCGTTACAGATGTTTGGATTCTGTAATCCCCTGAGGTATTGGGGGCTTGCATATCCCATCTGCACTGATAAACATATCTGGTGATTAGAATTTCATACAAAGCAAAATACTAATACATCATTAAGCCTACAAAATATTTAGTTCTCCATATGTTGTTTGTGCTTCAGATTTTTCAAACATTTTACTAAAAAGCACAATTCAGAATAAATAATAGATAAAAGATGTCAAAGAAAAGTGAAGAATATTTGGAATTTTTAACTTCTTTACATATTATTTGTATAATATATCTATTCATCTATCAGCTTGCCTTAATCCCTTGACATGAACTCTAAGTACTCAGAGTGTATGAGGTTTTAAAAATATATGTTAGAGTTAATAATACATTTAGCATCAATTCAAGCTTAATTTAAGATGGATGGAAGAACTCATTAGAAGTTTTCTGATTAGGCATTAATTACCAATCATCCTGCATGAAGTAAACTCTGCTTTTCCAAGTGTGTGCAAATGAAGAAAGAATCCATTTTTGCCACAGATCTTAAATATAGCTTCATGCTCTGCTGTAGCGCTTAAAAAACATATCCATTGTTAAACAATATATACATATGCGTATCTATATATTTGTTGTACATAATAAACCAAAACATTCCAAGATGAAATAGAAATAAAATGAGAAAACTCAGCAGAAACTAAGCAGAAAACTAAAAAGAATTTTTCCTCAGTAGTCCAATATTTGTTTTAGACTTTGGCAACTGTGTTAAACAAGCATTGGAGTGAAACTACATCCGTTGGGTAAAATTGGACTGCAAAATGAACTCTCTAATTTAGATTGGTAATTATCAGCAGGTAATTTAAAGAAGTCATTTGGCACTGTAGTTAAAGCACTCAGCTGCTCACAGAAAGGTCGGTGGTTCAAACCTACCAGCTGCTGGCTTTGTGAGAGAACAATGTGGCCGTCAGCTTTTGTAAAGATAATAGCTTTGGGAATTCTATAGTAGCGTTCTACTCTGCACTGCTTGGTGGTAATAAGTTGAAATCATTCATATTCTGTTTATTTACTTTCATTTAATTTTCCAGTTACAACACTAAAAGCATTTACTTTTCTGTTTCGCTTAGCTTCTTGGCCACCCCGCCCTTACATGAATGTTACTTTCCCTTTTCTTTTCCAGGGTTCATTTATCCTAGGATTATGTCAGTCTGGGACTCCATTGGGAAATGCCTCCCTGAGCGAAAAGATATAAATGAAACAATATTTCATCCTGCCCACTAAGCAAAGGGCAGAACCTGACAGAGCACAGGACCTACGTATTTTCACATAAAATGTAAACAGAGCTATGACCCTGGAGATTAAACAATTCGTTATCTTTTTCTTATTTAACAAAGAATCAGACCCTCCAGAATATTTTCTGCATACAAACATCTGAAAGTCCATTTTTCATAAAAGCAAATAAATAATAAAAAAATGAGATAGAACCTTCAGGTCAATCAGACTGCGGCCTGAAGATCACAGAGAGCAGTTACCAAATATAAATGCTGCAGTGTTTTGTCTCCTCACACATAACTGATCCCTCAAGTTAGGCCAGCTTCTGACCTTTTTATTTACAGTGATATTTATTATTCATATTTTATGAAATATTTAAAATGCCACCTATTGTATGTGATGACTATTAGGAGAAGAAAACTCCCTGTTCTTCTGCCCCAGTCACTTAACATCCTGGACTTGGCATTAATTATCTGGTGTTTGCTTTTTAAATTCCTGAAGCTTCATGCCTGCGTTTAAGAGTCGGTGACTGCCAACTGCGGTGGCAGAGGCCAGGCTGGTCTTGGAAAGGAAATAGTTCTCCCTCAACCATTTTACTCAAAAACTGAATTCATCACTTCTTCAGAGGTCCCACCTAAACCGATACTGACAAAATTAAGCAATGTCTGACAAGAATACATGAGTTTTTTTTGTTTCTTTTGTTTTAAGGATGATGTTTCAAATTCAGCACTAATGAATTCTTAGGAGAAGTCGTTAGGCAGTGCCATCGCAATCGCTTATATGGCATCTATTAAATCTGTGGAATTCTTGCTGTCGTGCTCTTTTATGTTCCATTGAGTGTGAATTCAAAAGTGAAAGGAAGGGATATTCAATTTCCATTACTTAGTTGCTCACTTTCTAAACCTTCCAGTGGAGCACTATATCCTCATATCTAGAGAATAGGGAAAACTCTCCAAAATTTTATCTTTGTCTAGTCTAATCTACAGCTCTAAATAAGATTACTCTAAAGAAAGACATATGATTTGGGTGAGAAATGCAACAGTTAAAACACACACAACACGCGGAATTCTACATATCCTGAATCAGAATTATTTTATCCAAGGATATATTGAAGCTAAATAAAAACATGGTGAAAAACTAATTGATGTTGCCTATAAGAATTGAGATTCTTTTTTTAAAAGCCTATATGAAAATAAACAATCAATTACTTTAAAACAAAGACAATAATGTCAGGGGGCATGGAAATGCAATTAATGGAAATGAAACAGAACAGAAATAGAACAATGCAGGGGGTTGGGGAGCATGGAATGTGACCAATGCTATTGAACAGCTTGTATAGAAATTTAAAATCTTCTTTGTAAATCCTTCATCAAAACCACAGTATTTGCTTTTCGCTTATCTTTTTTAAAAACTTTTTTTAAGAAAAGAAAGGATAATGTCATGATGTGAGTGAGCTGCTCCTGACAATGCAGAAGAGAACAGAAAGTCTGCCAACAAGCAATTAAATAAAATGCTGGAATAAGTCTACATTCATACCTTAGTCCAACAAAGATAGTTCGTTCCCTTACCTTACTATCACATTGTATTAAAAAAGGTAGACTGGCTTCAACTGTGCTATAGGATGAGGACAAGGCTATAGGGACACTCGCACTTACAATTCTAGTAGACGTGGGGTCCATGGGGAGGCACAGACTCAGAGAACTAATCAAAAGCAGAGTGGCAATAAGAGTCATACCAATTATACCAAAGTGAAAGAAGTCGAAAACCACTATCATGTGTGGCATTTAGGGAAACTTGAATAAGGGGTCATTTATCCTGATCTTTCTTCATGGATAACATAAATATTCCCAATCATACACACCCACACACATTATATATATAATATATGCACAAAGGCTTCCAAAAGTTATTGGGAAAAAATCCGTGATCTCTCATGTCAATTTTTCCATGAACCTTTTGTCACTCATGTTTGTGTCTGGGCAGGTGAGGTGAATTTAATTGCTAGTTGGACCTTTGTCAGTTCGATACATTGGGAACCATGTACACTGACTGGCTCTATACCATCCCCATGATCAGGTATGCAATGGAATGCAACAATCCAGAAGTTTTTCATTGGATGATTTTCAGAAATAGAAATGGACAAACCTTTCTTCTTGGTCTGTTTTATTTTAGAAAATACACTGAAATCCATGACACTATTATAGTAATAAATAAATATGCAATAATAGTCCGTTGGCAAGTGGATATGAGGTGTCTTATTTCCCACATGGAGAATTCTACCTCTCTATAAAAAATGTCCATGCAAATTTATACCATCATTATTAGGATCATTCTAGTCTCTGGAAACACTGGAAGTGCTCACTCATCTATGCAAAAGCAATTTACATGAAAGCTACCTGGCCAACTGAATATAGAAAACCATATTTGTACCTTTTTCAAAGAAAGTGAACCAACAGAATGCACAAATTAAGGAACAATATCATTAAGATCACAACCAAGTACATTTTATTTCTGGAGACCACTGAACAATGGTTGTGACTGTAAATTGACAGGGTGTTGCCCAAATTCAGGTCACATCCAGTAGAGGACCTGGGACAAGGCCCATCACCGGTGACATCAGATGGATATTGACTGACATAAAAGAGTACCAGAAATGTGTTCACTTGTGTTTTATTGGCTATGCTAAGGTATTCAAATGAATGAATCATAATAAACTCTGGAAAACCTTAAGAACAGGAATTTTTGAGCACTTAATTTGTTCATGTGAAATCTTTACATGAATCATGAAGCTATTTTACAATAAGAACGAAGAAGCACAGCATGGTATAAGATTAGCAAAGGTGTGTTTCAGGATTGTATCTTATCACTATATGTATGATGATCACTTCTCACTTCCCAATTTGTATGATGAGCAAACAAGCAGAGAAATTGGATGATAAGAAGAAGAAAGTGCTATCAGAATTGGGGAAAGCTTATTAACAGCATATGATTTGCTAATGGAAGGGCTTTTACTCACTGAAAGTGAAGAAGACTTGAATTACTTGCTGATGAAGATCAAGGATGGAAATCTTCAGTAAGGGAAAGCAAAAATCATCACAATTGGTCCAGTAGGTGACATTATGACAAACAGAGAAAGGGTTGAAGCCATCGATGATTTTATCTCGCGTGGATGAAACAAATGCTCATGGAAGCAGTAGGCAAGAGATCAAACGAGGCATTGTATTAGGTACATCTTTGTCACAAGGCCTCTTTAAAGTGTTGAGAAGCCAGGATGTACTTTGAAGACTAAGGTACCTAAACCATGATATTTTCAAGTGCCTCATAGGCACGTGAAAATTGGACATTGAATAAGGAAGACTGAAGAAAAATCAATGCATTTGTGCTATGGTATGGGAAAGCATATTGAAAGTTCCTTGGACTTCCAAAAGAACTAACAAATCTGGTTTGGGAAGAAGTTTAGCCAGAATACTCCTTTGGAGCAAAGAATGTGAGACTTCATCATATGAACTTTGGACATATTATCAGGAGAGACCAACCAGTCCCTTGGTAAAGACCAGCCGTGCTTAGTAAAGTGTAGGGGCAAAACAAGAAGTGGAAGGCTATCGATGAGAGGAATTGGCACAAGGGGCTGAAATACAGGAACACTTCTGAGGAGGGCGCGGGATTAAGCATTGTTTTCTTCTGATGTACACATGTCTCCATATGTACACAGGGTCACACCAACAGGAAGGCACCCAAACACCAGAACAACAGGTCTTTTCTGACTGCTAATTCTCATGACTTCCGTGGATTTTTAACGCGCTTTTGAAAATTAAAGAGTGAATTATTTTTTCTACTGACTTTTTTCTTTACTTCATATCCTTCTATCATTTTATAGACTCCTAACATCCATTTTCACTTCTGAGTTACGGGTCATTGGATTTAAAATTAAAAAAAATTCAAACTTCCAGAGATTTAACCTTTGATCTGTTATTTGTTTGACCTTGGGAAAATACACATATCTGATATACAGACTTTTCATCTGTAACGTGGAAATAAGTACATAGATAGATTTTTGATGAGCAAATGAGGTTATTTGGGTAAGTATTTGGCAGAGTGCCTGGTCTACAGTATATAATCATTAGCTACAATTATAATTAATTATAATTAGTCAAGCAACTCCATGTAACTCCATCCATGGTATTTATGTTCAACTTCAGCCTTTATCTCTCTTTTTTCTGATCATAATTTATAGTTATAGCCTATTTAACATTTATGAAATTAAGCTAATCTTAGTGTGTGTGTTTTCCTACTTAAACTAAGTCACTACTTCATACAAATCTCCCCTTTTACTTGGTTAGAATGGTCATTTTCTTAGGATTTTGCTAATGTATGGGGTACAGTCTTCTCTCTTTCCAAATCCCAACGCTCCATCCTAGTGGAAACACAGAACTCTGCCTCACATGCTACCGCTATTTCTGCTCAGAGTAGAGAAACACGTACTTTCAAAACATAGATTTTCATATTTAGATGCTCCAAGTTTCCAACAGTCTTATAATTAAGTCCTTTAGTCTCAGCCTTCCTTTCTAGTTTTTACAGCCATGTAAAATTTAAGACTAACTAAATATATTTCACTTCTCTCCCTTGTCGTCTGTATTTCTTTGCTCTTCCTGAAATGTATTCTGTCATGAAGTTGTATCTGCTCCTAAGAGCTACCTTTCTCTATTGTAATATTTCCATGATTCAAAACTATCACAAGACATATTTTCCTCCTACTTTATTATTATATGGAGATTGTAAATGTTTTTTTTTCTTTTCGCATCTTCCCTCCATTAGTTTAAAGATTCTTGAAGAAAGATTTATAGCATTAGACTGAGTTTTATATGTCCACTCTTTCCCTCTAAACAGGTCTCTTAGTTCATAGTACTAGTTGTGGTTTGCATTGTACTATGATGATGAAAGGGCCCCTGGTAGTGTATTGGTTACAAGTTGGGCTGCAATCAGCATGGTCGGTAGTTCGAAACCACCAGCAGCTCCAAGGAAGATAGAACTTTCCACTCCCATCAACAGTTACAGTCTCAGAAACACACACGGGCTCACTTTGAGTTTGCATTGACTCAAGGACAGTGAGTGGTGCTGAAGACTATGTCACTGGGGTTTCCTGTACCCACAGGGTTACCTAAACTAAACTGGTTTGAGCAGAACTCCCACTAAAAGAAGAGGCTTTGAAGAAGGACTAGGCTGTGCACTTCAGAGGAATTAGCCAACTAAAATCCTTATGGACAGTCTTAAAATGTTGTTAGTTACTGAAGACCTAATGAACAGATGCAGTCCGTAGTCAGAAGCAGTGCCAGAAGATTAGCCCTCACAGCAGAAGTCATTCAAAATATGCCTGAGAAAGAGCTGCCTTTGAAACTAGAGGTGACTATACTGAAGCAGATGGCATAAAGTCTATGGGAATAAAGCCGCCGAGGTTGCCGTCTGCTGATGGAGCATACTCAAGATGAGAAGAAGCATTGGGGAAATATATATACCATTAATCAGAATTTAAACATGAAATATAAGTCTAGGAAATTATTAAAAATGAAATTGGATGCTATGGCAGCGGGGTAATTTTATGCCAGCTTGAAGATGTATAAAAGTGGAGAGGTGGCATAGAATCCAACCTAGTAATTGAGTCACAGCCTGATGATGCCTTTTTGGGGATGTGGCCTTCTTGACTTCCTGTCACCTGGGACACTGAATACTGCACTCTCTTTCTCTGCCCCTGGCTTCTTGCCTGACAGAACTCTGCCTGCTTCTACAGACAACTCTCTGAGGGCTGTCAGTGCCCTGCTGTGTTTCGCCACTTTGAATCTGTAAGACTCTGCACCTACTGGCCTGGGATCTTCCTGATTCAGCTTCACTTTTCAGAGTCACGGTCCTGTGACTATGTGGTCTGAAGAGTACTTGTGGACTAATATTGGACTTATGGACTGCAATTGGACTGGGTTGGAATGCCCTCTTGATATAAAACTATTTCTTATTATGAAAGAGGAGCCCTGGTGGTGTAATAGTTACACGTTGGGCTGCTAATCATAAGGTCAGCAGTTCCAAGCCACCAGCCCCAATATGGGAGCAAGAGAGAGCATTCTATTCCTATAAAGAGTTACAGTCTCAAAAACTAAAATCACTAAGAGTTGGCATTGACTTGATGGCAGTGAGTTTGGATTTTGATTTGTTTGATATAAAGGACTTTCTTAAACAGATATGAGTGTCATTTAATTTGCTTCTCTGGACACTCCAGCCTAACACAAACCCATCCTAAAATAATAAAGTAGAATGGGGTTGCACTCAGCCTTAAAAAATATTTTGAGATATATCTTGAAATCTAACCCTGTCTATGAAAGGAAAATTCCTATCCATATAGAAGGAAATTAAATATTTTCAGCTAAAACCAGGCCAGGGAATGATTGTGGAATGGATCATCAGTTGCTGGCATGTAAGCTCATGTTTCAGTTGGGGAAATGAAAATAAGTCCATTGGACCCAAAATATAATACTTAGTCTATCTTGGCCACATTTTCAGAAGATCTCAAGACGAGATATAATGAACTAAACATTAACGACAGAAGTTCTGATGCACTGTGGGATGGCATCAAGATCATTATATGTTAAAAAAAATCATTGTAAAAGACAAGAAAGGAAAGAGCATTGTGGATGTCATAAGACACCCTGAAACTTGCTCTTAATTTTAGAGTAGCTAAAATGAATGAAAGAAATGATGAAGTCAAGGAACTTGGCAGAACATTTCAAAGAGCAGCTCAAGAAACAAAGTCAAACCCAATGAAATGTGAAAATATCTAGAGTGAGAACACCAAAAAGAAAGAACACACTCAGCATATCTGACACTGAAAGAACACAAGAAAGAATTCAACCCCAAGTTGTAAATTTGAAGGAGTTTATGGGCACGCTATTGAGTGATGCTAGAAGTAACAAAAGAAGATGAAGAGAATACACAGTCCCTGTACCAGGAAAGAACTAGTCAACGCTCACCCATTTCAAGTGCTAGCATATGAGCAAGAGGCAAAGACCAATGAAGGAAAAAGTTTAAGCTGACTGAAAGCATTAGCCCAAAAACAAAACACCAGGGATTGATGTTATCCCAATCAAAATATTTCAATCAATAGACGAAGTACTGGAAGCACTCACTCATCTTTGACAGGAAATTTGGAATAGAAATATTTGGCCAACTGATTGGCAGAGATTCATATTTGTACCCATTCCAATGAAAGGTGACCCAATAGAATTTTAATCATATAAATATCATTATGTTATAAATGTCACATTATATCATAAACATGATCTAATAAAATATTATTTATATCACATGCAAGTAAAATTTTGCTGAAGATCATCCAGAAAAGATTGCAGCATACATTGATAAGGAGCTGCCAGAGGTTCATTTCGGTTTCAGAAAAGTATCTTGAAATTTGGGATATCATTGCTGATGTCATTGATCTTTGCTGAAAGCAGAGAATACAAGAAAGATGTTTACTTGAATTTTATTGACTAAACTAAGGCATTCAACAGTGTGGATCATAACAAACTCTGGATAGCCTTGAGAAGAATGGGAATTCCAGATATCTCAATGTGTTTATGCTGAATAGCAAGATATAGTTGTGCAAACAGAATATTTAGGAATTGCTTTAAGCTCATGAAAGGTGTGTATCAGGGTCGAATTCTGTCAACATACTTATTCATTCTGTATTCTGTGGAAATAACCAGAGAAGCTTAATATGAAGAAAACTGAGGTATTAGGACTAGAAGAAGGCTTATTGAGAAACTGCTATACACATATGACACAACTTTGCTTACTGAAAGTGATAACTTGAAGCACTTTTTGATAATGATCAAATATTGTCACTGCCAGTCATTATGGATGGCAACTCAATAAGGAAAAAACAAAAATCCTCACAATTGGTCTAATAGGTAACCTCATCAAAAACAGAGGAATGATTGAAATTGCTAAGGATTTCAACTTGCTAGGATCAATAATCAATGCTAATGGAAGCAACAGTGAAGAGATCAAGCAATGTATGAGGGAGTATGCGCCCCCCCTAAAAAAAGGAATGTGTTTCTATATATGTACTTATATTTATTTAAAACAAAATAATCTTATCACCTTCAAAGTACTCTCCATTATACTTAATGCATTTGTCAAATCTGTGATTCCTTTTTTGGAAACTTTTGCAAACTCGTTTGTTTGGATGTCTGACAGCATTCCCTTGTTGTTTAGCTACACCTCTTCTACTTTTTCAAATTGTTGTCCTTTCAGGTCCCTGTTCATTTGTGGACACAAAAAGACGTCACACAGAGTGAGATCAGGTGAGTAAGCTGGTGGGGCAAGAGAGTCATGCTGTTTGTTTGCCCAACACCGACACACTGAGATGGCTGTGTGAGCAGGTGCATTGTACTGGTGCCAAAACCAGTCCCCTGTCTGCCATGAATCGGGCCTTTTTTTCCGCACACTGTTACATAATCTTTTCAGAAGCACTAAATTTAAAGCTTGATTATTTGTGTGACCTAGTGGGATGAACTCCAAATACACAATGAGTTAACATTTTCATCTGTTCAGGAAATTGACGGACATCCGGAAAAGGTTTGTCATCAATAGACATTTCACCTATTTTGGAAAAGAGAAAATCACTCATGCACTGGAATTTTTCCCAACGCACTGTGCTTGAAAGTTGTGTTCAACGTCACAATAGTTTCTGCAGCATTTTTTCCCCCTGAGCAGAAACAAAGTACTGCTCTCTCATTGGACATCACAAAAATGAAGTTTGAATGAAACTGCTTTCACAAATAAAATCACTGTAACCAGAGAGAATCTACCCAGGCAATGCCACTGGATGCATGAACTTAGAGCAAGTTGCCTACATACATACATACATACTACATACATACAAACTACATACATACCTACTACAAAATAACATACTACAAAAGCTCCTCTCCACCCAGCACAATTCCAGTTCTTTGTGGGTACTCCTTGTACTGCTTCGGATAAATCCGATGCATAGGGCCTTGAAAAAATAAGGATGATACTCCGAGGACTAATATGAGTCTGATCCAAGATATGCAATTTTCAATTGCCTCAAATGAATATGGAAATTGGACATTGAATAAAGAAGAATGAAAAATAAAAGAGAGGCATTCAAACAGTGGTGTCAGCAAGGAGTATTGAAGGTACCACGGAATTCCAAAAGAGCAGTCAGATCTGTCTTGAAAGAAGGATAGCCAGAATGCTCCACAGAGGTCAAGGTGATCTCATAATTTGGATATGTTATCAGGAGAGACTCGTCCCTGGAAACGGGCATCAGGCTTGGTAAGTGGAGGAGCACTGAAAAGGAGGAAATCCCTAAAGGAGACTGAGTGTCACAGTGGTTTCCATGATTTAGCTCCAACATAGGAAAAATTGTGAGGATGCTCAGGACTGGGTAGTATGTTGTACACAGGATTATTTTGAGACAGTACAGACTCGATGGTATCGAATAAGAACAACATTTCTGCCCTACAAAATGCCCTAAAATAGCTCACAAATTCTTGAGAAAATGGACGACACCTAACATTATAATTAATATGAAAAATCCAGAGGAGATTATCTCCTAGTGAAAAGAAATTGCTTATTAATTGCATTCATTATGGACACAAGGTCACATTTAGCAAGCAAATTTATGTCATCTGTATAACACAGGTTGTTAATAAGCCTTCCTACAATCTTAATATCCTACAGTCTTCTTCATATAACCTGGCTTCTCCGATTATTCATTCAGCATCCAGATTGAATAAATATGGTGGGAGGATACAACTGTGGTACCCCGCTTTTCTGATCTTAAACCATCCAGTCTCCCTTTGTTCTGTTCAAGCAACTGCCTGTTGGTCTATGTACAGGTTCTATTGGAGTACAATGTAGGGTTCTGAAATTCCCATTTTTCTCAAAACTTTGTGTAGTCAATGAAACACAAGAGTGATAATTAGATACCATGTAAACTCGATACTCTCATTAGGGGTGGAATTCAACCTGTCAATCAAGCTTGATGACACCTCCTTGGGAGTGTGGCCTGTTGTAGAAGGTGGAATAGAGGTTTTTCTCTCCCACTTCTCCCCCCTCCTCACTGGGCCTTAAGTAGGTCTCTCTAATTCTACGGGCGCCCAACATTGAGTGCTGTGTGCATGCTGCCATCTTTTCATAAATATTGGATCCAGGAGACTCTGCGCCAACTGGATTTGACCTCCATGCTTCCTGCTTCACTTTTCTGTGTCATCAGTCTGAAGGTCTCTGCATCTGAAGAGGTCCAGACTAGCATTGGATGGATGGATTTGAGTGTCTGCTTCTTGTAAAGTTGCTTCCTAATTTAAAGTTCCAAGCCTGCCACTCTATGCCTGTATCTCCCGTATTTTGGGTTCCCAATTTACACAGTGCCCATTTCTATCAAACAAGTGCTCTGAGGGGACATGCATTTTCTTTGATGTGAAAAATATTCATTCCAGTTGGAATCTTATGAGTCTGCATTCATAAGCAAGGTCAAATCAGGCCAGACAATGTGCCCTGAATCAGCAGGCTCAAAAACCTTATCCTCATCTGATTCTGGTTCTAGTCAACTGAGCATTGGCACCCTTACTTAGCCTTGGCAGAATGCCCATAGGCCATGTCACCTCTCAACCACAGGCCCCTTCACAAATTCTCAGCCACCTTAGGCCCCTTGTGCTAGGTCATGCCGTAGGCTTGAGTTTGAAGTAACTTTTTTATCTTCAGACTAGCCAGCCTAGTCTCATCGCTTTTCTCTCCTCTAGTCTGTGTAAATGAAGTCCATGGGTTTCAGTTGCCAGACTCAACCCATGTCTCCATTGTTGCATTTCTCCCACTTCCACTCAACACGTGTTTTCAGGTGGTCACCTAGCAAGCATTATAGGCTTTTTGAATGCTATCTTTAATGTTCAGTAATATAAAGAAAAGCGCCTTCCTGGTTCCAGATTTTTTCAACATAGGTACAAATTCTAATTCACTGGCTCAAAATTTCAAAAACACAATAGCCTTTTTTTTTTCTTTCAGCCTGCCAACAGCTCTAGTGGCATCTTTTTAACTGAAATGGCACTTGGTGGGCTTAATGTTTTTAAGTCTTTTTGCAGGCAATTCCTACTACATGTTTGAAAGATCCAATTTAATTCTGTAGGCCGTGGGCTTACAAAAGTTCTGTAATAATACTTCCCAATAATCATTTTTATCACACATTATGTCAATGTCAGTAGATAGAAGATTTCAATGCAATTTAATATAGATTATAAACACAATTCTTAAAATAGATTCTATCCTTTTTTATTTAACTATCACATTCATAAGCAACAAGGTCTTAGACCACTTGCAGGATCAAGCAAGGACCTGGCCTTTGGTCAACCATTTTTACTAAGCAGCATGTCTTTTGCCTCAGGAAATTTCAAGAGACACTTTTACCCCCTGAGCGGAAATTTAGCATTCGTTACATTAATTTGCTCCATTTCAGGTAGAAATAACCAAAACCAAGTTCTAAGACTCAAAGCCTTCACTTCCCATACCCATGTCAGAAACTAACTGAGTAAGCTATGTGGCCTATGTGACCTTTGGCTATCCAAAGAAGAAAAATCCAACTCCATCCACTGCCATAAGGCAGATGTCAGATAAGCATCCACTCTCCATCTTCATGATTTGTGAGTCTAGCACCTCACTCCTCAGACACCTTAACCTATTATGCTGAGTTGATTAAAGTAAGAAAACCAGTGATACTCATATATGTATAAGACAGAGTTTTATATCAAGAAGTAATTACATATCAATAAAGCATACCAATCTAGTTCAAATCAAGTCTATAAATCTGATACTAGTTCATGAATCCTTGTTCACTTTCATGCAACTTAATGACTTGACCTGATTGACAAGTATGACTCCCCTCTACATATTCATACATCTTTAAGTTAACATAAAATTATCAAACTACCACCGTGCATGCATTTGAATAGTTGTATTGATTGAATTGTCTTCCACGAAGATAGACATCCTAACACTGACAGCATTGTATTCAAGATAGATATTTTGAAATGCTGAGCGCAACTCCATTTTTCTTTATTATATGACTCCTATAATATCACTATAACTGGACATAAACCTCATGGCAGGGAGGGAATATGCCACAAATATCGATCATGTGCTCTATTTCATTTTTACTAGATTCCATTTTCCCTAGATTCATACTTCAATTTCCCAAGTTATGATCACTAATTGATGTTTTCAGGATTGTCTTTTCATTTTGAGTCATTCCTTATCACCAGATGAAAGTTTGGAAGGTTTTACTCCTGCAAGCTTTATTCCATATCATTATAGTTTGCTTTATTTTGAAAAGGCAGCTCTTGCTCAATCAAATTTTGAGTACTTCCAATCTGAGGGGGTTATATTCTGGCACTGTCTCTGACAATGTTCTGCTTCTCTTCATTAGGTTTTAGTAAGTGCCAACTTTTTGATGCTCCATAGGTTTTTCAGTAGCTAATTCCTCTGAAGTGGACAGCCTCTTTGTTCTGTGTAGTCTTTTTTTTAAACAATTTATTGGGGCTCATACAACTCTTATCACAGTTCATACATATACATACATCAATTGTATAAAGCACATCCATACATTCCCTGCCCCAATCATTCTCAAAGCATTTGCTCTCCACTTAAGCCCCTTGCATCAGGTCCTCTTTTTTTCCCCTCCCTCTCCTTTCCCCCCTCCCTCATGTGCCCTTGGTAATTTATACATCATTATTTTGTCATATCTTGCCCTATCCGGAGTCTCCCTTCCCCCCCTTTTCTGCTGTCCCTCTCCCAGGGAAGAGGTCACATGTGGATCCTTGTAATCAGTTCCTCCTTTCCAACCCACTCACCCTCCACTCTCCCAGCATCGCCCCTCACACCCTTGGTCCTGAAGGTATCATCCACCCTGGATTCCCTGTGCCTCCAGCCCTCATATGTACCAGCGTACAACCTCTGCCCTATCCAGCCCTGCAAGGTAGAATTCGGATCATGGTAGTTGGGGGGAGGAAGCTGTGTAGTTTTTTCTATTCTGATTGGTATACAGAAATTGTTCACTTTGGGTTACCCTGCAAGTATTTTAAATAGCAGTGACAGAGATTTTAGCATCACAGTAACACAAAAGCCACCACACAGTATGACAGCCGGACAGACAAATGGTTCTTCCAACTTATTGTGACCTTAGAAACCTGGGTAGAACTGCCCCTATATGTGTCCAAACTGTGATTCTTTATGATAGTAGCAATCTTCTTCTTTCACCCACAAATGGGCTGGTACTTTTGAACTTCTGACCTTGACATTAGCAGTCCATGTGAAACCACAAGGCCACAAGAGCACCATCCCTTTTAATTTAGTCATATATATGGCATATATTTATAGTCATGTATATTCATTCATGTATACATTATGTATATATTAGTCATACATATTGAGTCCTACATATTCATTTGTGTATATATATAAATATGCATATAAACAAATACATTTATATGTCTAAACTAAAAATCCTCTTACAAAACAAAAATATGAGCAAAAAGAAACTTTGAAAATATAAAAAAGAAAAAACATATTATGCATGTAATATAAAAAATAGATACCTGTATAACAGAAATTAACAGGTTTAAAAGCAAAGCATGATATTAGTGAAAAATAAGAGGTGTTTATATTATTATAGGAGAAAATTATTCAACATGACCCAATGATTCAAAATTAAAATGTATTTATATCAAAGTTTCAAGATATACAATAAAAATGGAAATAAATGATGCTATATACAAATTGAGAGACAGTTTATCATTCTAATTCTACTAGGAAGCCCTTGAGTAAATCAGTAGGGCTGTAGAAAATCTGGAGATGATTAACAGAGTCCCTTCATTTATGTACAGCACGAAAGTCACAACCATCTAATTTCCACTCATACTTACCACCATCAGCATATTCGGAGTCAAGTAACAGATTTAAATAAATTTCAAAAGATTATAATCATATAGAGTAGAGACCACTGAAGCAAGAAATCAGTAACAAGATAAAACGAATAATATGCTAAGTATCTTCAAATTAAATAATTTCTAAAAGAATTATAAAAAGAAATATCACAGTAGAAATTTTATTTCCCACTAAACCAGAAAGAAAAAAATTAAAATATTTGGATGCATGTAGAATAGTTAGAAAGAACTGTTATATTAATATATTGATTCTAAAAGAAGAAAGGCTGAAAAACCATGATTTAAGATCCCAGATTAAAAAATAAATAAATAAAGCTTGAGAAAAACAAGCAAAGTTAATATAAAGAGCAGAGCAGATATTAAATAAAAAGAAAATAAATATGTCATAGAAAAATATCAACAAAGCCGAACATTGAGTATTTTAAAACACTCATAACTTATGGTGCTCTAGCAAATTTGACATGAAAAAGAAGTACTAGAGAGAAAAAATGCAGATACCTACACTCTTTAAGAAGTTACTAAGAAGATATTATGAACAATATTAAAACTAGTTATGAACAATATTTAAACTAATAAATTTGAACATTTACATGAACATTACATGAAATTCAATGTGTCAAGATTCAAAATGGAATTACACTACCTGTATTATTGATACATATTACAGAATTTGAATCTCTAGATAGAACTTTGACATATGGATACAAAAAAATAGAAGGGCTTCACTAGCATATTTTTTCTATGTAATTATGAAATAAATATCAGCAACATTATTGTGGTAGTTACATAATCTGTTGACAAATTGAAAGAAGTAAGAGTGAAGGGGTGGGATCTAGCCTGTCAAGCAGGTCATAGCTTGATGACCTCATTTGGAGGTGCTAAGAAGATAAATAGCTTGCTGGCCATTTCTGTAAGACATTTCTTACGAGAAGCCACATGAAGCTATCCTGATGTAGCCAGAGCCCTGGAAGCTGGAGGAGCCACGTGGAGACTCTGCCAACACTGAGATGTTTACAATGCTCCTGGATCCATAAGGCTTCCCACCCACTGTCCTGTGATCTTTCTGCATTTAGTGTCATTGCCTGTCTTTTATAAGTCTGAAGAGAACTTTATAGATAGGTATCGGGCATATGGGCTAATATTGGTTTATGGACTTGATCTGGACTGGGCTGGGATGTTTTCTCAATATTCTATTGCTCCTGTATAAAAATCTCTTTCATATACACACATGGGTCTCCCTGGATTTGTTTCTCTGGTCTACCAGGAGTAGAGTACTAGAGAAACAGATCATAAAGATGGAGGGTGGATACGTGTTGGACCTCTCCCTCATGGTAGCTTTTCTTTTTTGGCTAGCTGGCAGTCAGATATGCCCACACAGTTTGCGGGGTTGTTTTCTGGCAAGAATATCAAAAGTTAAAGTTTTGATTCCTTCCTTTGGTTGTTGTCTTTCATTATTCCTATATGAAATTATGAAAATGAATGTTGTTAATGTATATTTTGATCTCGGTGGGCAAAATTGCCCCTTCGATTTCTCAAAGTTGCTCTGCAGAAAAGGCTGACAGAAGGTCAAAATGGCCGACAGAAAGCCTGGTTTTGGTTTGATGCTGTCAGAGACTTAATCCCATATTTTGTATAAATAGAATAGTTTAGATAAGGATTAAGGTAAGCTAAATAAGGATTGAACATGACTGTTTTAAGAATTGAAATCAGTATCTGATTATACTTTATTTATACTGATTTCCTCTGCTTATTATTGTTGTTATACATGATTATCGGGAAGTATGAAAGAGATCTTGTAAGCCCCACTTGCCTTGAGCCATTAAAATTTGAATTTTTATATGGGTTAGGACATGCCTGCAAAGAAGTCTCTGTAAAGATAATTCCCTCCCAGCACTTTGGAGTACTCAGGATATTTGCTAGGTGATCAACTAGATCTACTTGTTGAGTGGAAGTGGGAGAGAGGCAGCAATAGAGGGATGGGTTGGGTCTGGCCACTGACACCCATGGACCTGGTTTTCAGAAACTAGAAGCAAAGGCGAGAATGGATTGACTAGTCTGATGTTCATGACCTAGTACAAGGGGGTTAGGCTTGCTGAGAATTTGTGATTGGGGACATGGTCTAAAGGCAAAACGACCAGTGGGCACTCTGATGAGGCTAAGTGAGGCAGCCTCCATTGAGTTGACCAGAACCCGATCAGATGAAGAAAAGACTTTTCAGCCTGTTAATGCATATTGCTGCAGAATTTATGGATTGTCTGTCCTGATTCAACTTTACTTAAGGATGCGGATTTCACAAGGTTCCCACTGGAAAGAAGATTCTTCACATCAAAAATTATGATTGTCTCCTCAGAATACTAGTATAGAAATTGGATAGTCAAAATAGGTAGGATAAAGGCATGAAGTGGTTGGCTTACAAACTCCTATAGGTGGGGGAATATAATCATATGATTATAGGTTTAAGAGATAGGTGTTACTTAACTGCTAGGCATAGGATATTTTTGTTTTGTTCACTTATAGAATGTTATGTTTAAATGAGGGTGGCACATATTGAATTGTATGCATTTTAGTTTTATCCTATTAGGTACAGATACGATTTTATGATGGTTTGAAAACTATATAGCTAAACAGTTGTGTGAAAGTTTCAAATTGACAAGGGGTGGTCTGTAGTAGTTACATAATATGTTGTCCATTTGAGGGGATCAAGAGTGAAGGGGTGGAGTCAAGCCTGTCAATCAGGTCATAGCTTGACGTCCTCATTTGGAGGTGCCAAGGAAATAAATAGCTCACTGGAGGTGGGACACCGGCTCACTCCTTGTGAGCCATTTCTGATGAGAAGCCACGTGAAGCTACCCTGATGAAGCCAGAGCCCTAGGGGATAGAGGAGTCACATGCAGACCCCTGCCAACAATGAGATGCTTGCATCACCACTGGATCCACAAGACTTCCCACCCACTGGTCTGTGATCTTCCTCAATTCATTTTCATTGCATGTATTTCATAAGTCTGAAGGGGACTTTATAGATAGGTATTGGACATATGGGCTAATATCAGACTTATACTTAATCTGAACTGGTCCGGGATTTTTTCTCAATATTCAATTGCTTTTATGAAAAAGCTCTTTGCTATACACATATGAGTCTTCCTGGATTTGTTTCTCTAATCTATTCAGATTAACACAACTGCACAAATTCTACCACATATTGTAGGGTGGAAAAGAGAAAATGCTTCTGTTACATGAGAGCAGTATAGCCTCATACCCAGTACAATGCATGCCTATAAGGACAAAATTTTTTTAAAAGGATTAGCCTAGAGCACCGAGCACATGTTTAATTGATAATAAATCTAAATCAAATTTAATTAATTCTAAGAATGGATGATTTGCTGTGCATGAGAAAATCAATCAAGGTAATTTTCTACGAAAAGAAAATGAGAAAACGATACGATCATATTTAGTAAGTGAACTGACACCCATAAATTTCAAATGCAATCAATAAACAATGGAGCACTAGTCACACCGCAGGTATATGATCCCGATTAGTAGGAATCAACTCAATGGTAGTGAATTTGGGTATTTGTAAGTCTCAGGGTGGTTAAAGCATTTGGCTGCTACCCAAGGCATTGGCAGTTCAACACCATCAACCCTGTTCTCTGGGGAAAAGATGTGGCAGTCAGTGTCTATGTAGATTTATACTCTTGGGAACACTATTAGAGAATTTCTTGTCCCATAAGGCCATTATTAATTGGAATTAACTTATCAGAAGTGGATTTGGTTTTGGGTTATTAACAAATAAAGACTAAAACTAAACTCACTGTCATTGAGTTGATTCCAAGGCCCTATAAAGAAGCATAGAAATGTCCCCGTGGTTCTCTGAGAGGGCAGATTTGAACTATTGAACTTGGAGTTAGCAGTCAAATGTGTAACCTTCTAAGTCACCATAACTCCTCTAAATAAAAACTAGAAAATATTTTTCTTCTATTTATGATGAGCTGTATGAAACTTACAGCAAATATTGTACTTAATGATAAAATAACAAATTTTTCCATAAGATTGGGAGAATTCCATAAGCCAGTTCTCACCACTCCCAAGCAATATTTGTGGGAGACACTAGATCAATAAATTAAGAAAGAAAAATCATGTAATGATTTGAAAGAAAAAGGAGTAAAAAACCTACCATTATTCTCAGAGGAAATGAAGCGACACATAAAAATTCCAAAGGAATCTATCAGCGATTAGTAAGTTAATTTTGCAAGTTTTCTAGACAGAATATTAGTTCTTAACAATGAATTGCATTATAAGTCAATATGATGCACTAAATTTAAAAAAAGTAGGAATTGAAAAAATAGCATGTTTGGAAATTTTAAAATATTAGACAAATAAAATAGATCATTTTCAAGACATAAGAAAGGATTTTGAATATATTTAACTGAAACAACAAACAAATAAACTGGGCATCAGCAAAGTTAACTTTGAAGAGTAAAATTGGAAAAGGTACTCTATCACCTCTCAAGCCTTACCTAAATTGATACTATGTCTTTATTGTACTTATAAAATACTATGATTCAGGAAGATACCAAGGCAAATATGGTCCCTTAATTTACCAAAATGTGCATAGTACAGTGGGAGAAGGATTATCATTTTCACAACTGGTTCTAGATCAATTAGAAATTAAAAAAATATTTTTGTTGCTTATTTTAATTCATCTACACATAGAAAATTACAAATGCATTTTAGATCTACACGTGAAAGTAAGTTAACAAATTGTCTAGACAAAAGCATAAAATACTATCTTCAAAAATGTGGAATAATCACTTGACAATATCAAGTGTCAGTGAAGAAGTGATTCACCTGGAGCTCTCATATTCCTTTGGTTTAATTATTAATTAATAAAACCAATGTTATACACCCTTATTGTCCATGTGCTACTCAATAATGTACACTCTGCAGAAATATGTATTTCAACACCATAGGCATGCATGCAGACGGCCATTGCAGCATAACTCACAGCAGCCCCAAATGAAATATCACCAAACAGTAGATTATGAAAATAAACTATGTTTTGTCATTTCAATTGAGTTTTACAGATCGATGAACATACACAAAAATCATAATGAATCCATCAAGATAATATGGAATAAAAATAGTCAAACAAAATATTACATACTACATATAGTTTAGTTAAACTGAAGAGCGAGTGAAATATATAAATATTGGTAAAAGTCAGAATATTGGTTTTCTCTGTCATTGGGATCCCAGATGTTGATCTGTGTGAGCTAGATTTCTGCGTTTACAGAAATATTTGATTTCTTCACTGGGGTTGTATTACATAGATGTTTCCACATTTAGGAAACCTGCAATGGCATAACTAGTTGGAAGCTATAACCTTGGTGGTTCCAGTTCACCCACAGGCTTCCCAGAAGAAATGCACATTGACATATTTCTGATGGATAAATCACATACTAATCCATGGAGCACAGTTCTACACACAGGGTTGTCATGAGTCTAAATCCCTGGATGTCAACTAGTTTATAAAAATTAACTGGGCTGCTTTTATTACTTGTGTAATTTTTCATTCTATGTGTTTTACTGCAAAGAGGTGATGCTATAAATTGACTGTCCTTATTGCACGTCAGGCCACACTGTGGGTCAAGGATAATAACTAAACACATGGACAATGTAGCTATCTCAAAATGTCACTCAGCAATGGATTATATTGTTATCTAGATTGTCATTTTGATAACTTGACTATTCAAAAACATAATGCAGAATAAGCATCTGAAAGTCAGATAAATAAGCAAAATCCCGTGGTCTTCTCTGAATGGCTGCTATAAAGAATATATGCATAGCTGGAGAGTAGACTTCCAAAGCTTTCCTTCTCAGTATGCACTGGATTCCTTGTGGTTCTGTTTTTAAAGAACTTGTAAATTATGCTATTAGAATTCCGTAATAATAAAAATTTGTATATGAATTATTTAGCAACTATTATTACAACAAATAGTAATGACCATTAATTTTATATTCTGATTTCCAAAAGCAGGGCAAATAGGCTAATAGTTCTGCCACCTGCACTTAGGAATGACTAGTGGACTCTAAGTTCCAGGAGTATATTATTACTCCATTTGTGATAAAAATCATGAAGAGAAAAATAAATAGCAAAAGCATATGATTATTTCTGTAATTTAACTTACATTTTCTAAAACCAGTAATAACTAGTGTAATTTAGATCTCATAAAAGAGACAGAGATGCTCTACTGAATCTAAAATCAAAGCCCATGAAAATCTTTTCATGCACAATGTAAACAGACATGTTTAATATAAGCATCTGCCAATGTAATCTGATAATTTTGCTCATGTTGTATTTTTTGCCCATTTGTCTTGTTTTTATGCTGCAATTTATGTACAGCACTGCATCAGCATATATTGGGGTCTACAAGCAGCTGTATCTTATTATATAATTTACAGAAAAAGTTTGAAAAGACAATTGCTTTCAATTTAAATATAGGGGTGGGCTATACACTGATAAACCTGATGGTCTGTTTGCCACGCAAGCACACATGGGTGTCCCCCACGGCCGGATCGCTGAGTGCAGAGCTTTCCCTCGTGTAGATGGCCATGCTGACCCCGAGGCAGATTCTAGTCATGCGCTTCAGGATGGATCCACCAACTTCTAAGGCAACTTTTAGAAAATGCAGCGTGTGCTTTATTCTCTTCCCTCCCCCTCCCCCAAAAACAGTTTCTTGAAAATTATAGTGTTTTTTTGCTGAATCTAAAAATTGTGAACAAAAGTAAACCATGGTGGTGATTAAAATGCACCAATAGAAGGGTAGCTGAGATGAGAAACTGACAGTCGTTTGCATAGTTTCTGTTTCCCAAACGCTGCTTGTGCTCCAGCAGAAAAACAAAGGGACATAAAAATGGGTCATAATGTTTCCATATCCTGTCTCCCAAATCCAATGAATTTTCCCATACCTTTATTCATGGAATGTATTCAGGGAAGTTTTCAAGGCACAAAAACCTTGAAAACTCTTGGTCCATGCGGATCACGTGCACTGGATTCCATAAGCATATGCACCTGCCATAGATCTCAGTAGTTTATTGTCTCTCAGTTGTTTAAATATATTGGCGATACTTCCTCTTCTGTGAGATTAATATTTTTCTCCTGTGAGATAACCACCAAGGGATCGATTTCTTATGGCATTTAATATGTATTTTGTCTAATTCTTTTTATTTTTATCCAAGAATAACTGGGGATCCACATTAGCATACGTAGAATAGGGGATTCATCAATTTCCAACTCTTATCCATATCTTTATCTTTGTTGTTAGCAGATGTAAACTGAACTAGCCTCTTGGGGGCCCGGATATATTCATTTTGCATTATGTACTTAGGGGAGCAGAATGCACTCTTCCAATGAACTTGATGACTTGCAGTGTACCTGCCTGCTTTGGGCACACTGAATCATGAAGAGTCAACAAAGTGACTTCCTACTGTCATGTAACTCCCTACCTCACTTCACACAAGTAACTATACTGACACTGGGGACAAAGTATGCTGGTTCTAGTTACAGAGCTCATGTTTTTGTCAGGTGCCGTTGAATCGGTGACAATTTATAACGAATGTATGTGCAACAGAATGAAGACTTTTTATCCTGAATTTCACAATTGATGTAATGTGTGAGTCCATTGTAGTTATTGTGACAACCCATCTCATTGAGGGGCTCTTCTCTTTTGTTGACTTTCGACTTTATCAAAGACTCATGGAAGGGCTGGTTTTTCCCAATAACACGCCCAAAGTAAATGAGACAAAGTGTCACCACCCTCCCTTCTAAGGAGACCTCGGCCTGTACTTCGTGCAAGACTAGTTCTTCGAGCAGTGCACGGTGCTTTCGCTGGTCTTGGCCAGCGCCACCATTCAAATGCTTGCATTCTTCTTCAGTCTTCCCGCTTTCACATACACATAAGGAAACTTAAAATACTAAGGTTTGACTGAGAAACACCTTCGTCCTCCATGTGCCCTCCTATGCTTTGACATTGCAGAGACCCTGCGCAGCTATGTGCAAAATGAAACCAGTTCTTTGATTGCTTGAGGGTCGCTGGTATGAGCATTGATGGTGAGTCCAAGCTAACTGCAATTCTCAACCTCTTCAATCTGTTCTCCATTTATTATGATGTTGTCTATTGGTTGTTAAGACTTTTGTTTTCTCTATATTGAGCTACAATCCATACGAATAGCTGCAGCTTTTGATTTTCAACAGCAAGTATTTCAAACGCTCTTGGCTTTCATCTTATGTCTCCTGCATATATGTCTTCTGCATACTTTAGGTTGTTAATGAGATTTCCTCTGATCCTGATACAGCATTTTTGGTACAGTCAAGTTTCTCCAGTAATTTGTTCAGCATACAGATTGAATATATGTGGTTGAAGAGATTGTTTACTAAAGCTTCCTTCTCTTTTTGTGAAAAAATTCAGAGTATTCCCTTGTTCTATTCAAACAGCTGTCTCTTCGTCTATGTACAGGGACAGCATGAACACAATGAAGTGTCTGGAATTCCCATTCTTCTCATCTCTTATGATCCACACCAGTGAATAGATATTCAAAAAATGCATGTTCAATAAAACAGAAGTACATATCTTTCTGGTATTTTCTGTTTTCAGCCAAGCTTCATTTGCCATCAGCAATGAAATCCCTTGTGGCACATCGCTTTCAAATCTGGCTTGAATTTCTGACAAATCCCTGTTAATAAATTGCTTGAAACATTAAAAAAAATCTAAAGAAACATTTTACTTGAATGTGATATTTATGATATTGTTGTATAATTTCTGCATTCTGATGGGTTACCTTTCTTTGGAATGGGCATGAATATGGATTGGATCACTTTCAGTGAATTGGCTAGACGGCTATCTCTCAAAATTCTGAATGTTTCCAGCACTGAATCAGTTTATTGACATCTTTCAAAGGGTTTTCTTTTAATTCCTGGAGCCTTATTTTGTCTAATACCCTTGGTGAAAGTTAGGCCTTTTCCTTATGTATTTTTAGTTCTTAATCATATGTTATTTCTGGAAGTAGTTGACTATCAACCAATTCTTTTTGGTGGCTATATTTTCTTGATCATCATGTGATTCTCTTTCTCCTTTGGAAACAGTCCACCCTTATAATCCCCCCTCCTTCAAATGGCAAAACTACTCCCCTCTATTAGTGTATTGTACACCTTATTTGCACGGCAACTCTAATCATTTTGTTGGAATTACAATGACATGAATCGAAGAGACATTTTACGTAATTTTACTTCACCATACACTGATAACAAATTAGGTTGACTAATAATTCCATTTCTTTCATCAACTAGCTAAAGTGCATTCCTTGAAAGATACAAAATTTAAACAGTTATAAATACCTGGAAACCATAGAATGCTTTAAAATAATTCGTTAAGAAAATTTCAGTAGAAAAAAATGAAAGGAAACCAATCATACTGTTGTGATAAGGTGTCACCTCATCAGTTTTGACTCATAGCAACCCAATCTTCATCAGAAGGAAACACGGCCCTGGTCCTGTGCCGTCCTCACAATTGTTCTTATGTCTCAGTGCAGCTGTAGCCACTGTGTCAATGCTTCTTGTAGATGGTTTTTCTCTTATTCACTGAGGATATGCCTTACCAAGCATAATGTCCCCTTGAAATGATCTCCCCTGACAATATATCCAAAGTATATAAGATAAAGTTTCCCCTTCCTGACCTCCAGGAAGTATTCTTGGTATACTTCTCCAAAAACAGATCTGTTTGTTTTTTTGAAAGTTCATGAGCTTTCAATATTTTTAATATTTCAATATTTTTCTCAGTTCAATAATTTAAATAAGTCAATTCTTCTTCAGTCTCTCATTCAATGTCAAAGGTTCATGTGCAGATGACGCCCTTGAAAATACCACAGCGCACCTTCGGCCTCAAAGTGGCCTCCTTGCATTTCACTACCTAGCAGAGGTCTGACACAGCGCATATACCAGTGCAATATGTTGCTTAATCTTTTGACTGCTGCTTCCCTGAGCATTGACTTTGGATCCAAGAAAGACAAAATCCTTGAAAGTTTCCGTTTTTTTCGTGTGTTACCTATTGGTCCAGTTTTCAGGATGTTTGTTTTCCTTACATTGAGTTGGAATCCATGCTGCAGACTGCAGTCCTCAATCTCCTGATGTCCATCCGCAACTGCTTAAATCCTCCTCCCTTGAAGCAAACCTGTGTCATTGCATATCCAAGCTCATGGATAAGCTTTCCCCCAGCCCTGACGCACATTCTTCTTCACGTAAGTCAGTTGCTGTGGTTGCTTTCTCAGCATACAGAGGGAATCAGTATGGGGAGAGCACACAGCCCTGACGCACAACTTTCTTGATTTTTAAACCATACAGCAGTGCCTTGCTATGTTCCAACAAGGATTTTTTTTACAGGTTTCACATGATCACAAGGAAGGATTCTTGAATTCTAATTATTCTCAAGATCACCCACAGTTTGTCCTGGTCTACACATTCAAATACTGATGCATATTCAATACAATGCAAGTAAATGTCTTTCTTGGGCTCTCTGTTTGTAGCCAAGAGCCACTGATGCCTTTGATATCTCTTGCTTATGGCAGCTCTCTGTCAGTGTCCTGCTGCAACTGTTGTTGGATGATCTTCTGCAAATTGTACTTGCATCTGATTTCAATGATATTATTCTGTAGTGACACATTCTGCTGGGTCACTTTTTTGAAATGTGTATAAAGAAGGATTGTGTCCATTCTGTTGCCCAAATAGCTGTCTTCCAGATTCATTTGTGTAGACAAGTAAGTGCTTTCATTGGTTCATTAGCATTTTGAAACACTTCAATTCATATTCCATCAATTCCTGTAGCTGAATTTTTGCATAATGCTTTCAGTTCAGCTTGATTTCTTCGGACAATTCCATTGGTTTGTGGTCAAATGCTACCTCTTCAAATGGTTGAATGTCAGCTAGTTTTTTAACAGTGACAGTGACTCTGCATAGTCCTTCCATCTTCTTTACATGCTTCCTATATCACACAATATTTTACTCAGATTCTTTTGAATATTTCAATAAAGACTTTACTTTTCATTATTTTTTTTCACTTACAGATATGTTGATAGTATTCTTCTTTTTGGTTTTATTCCTCTCATCACCCATTTCATAATAATATTTGTTGGTCTGGTTGAATTACCCTTTGACATTTTCTGCTGAGTTCTTGGACTTCATCATTCTTTGCATTTTCTTAGCTATTCTACAATTAGGAGTGAGGTTCAGAGTCTCAGTTTACATTGACTTTTATTATGTCTTCTTTCTTTCCTGTCTTTTTTCAGACCTTTCGCTTTATTCGAGTATGCTGCTCTTGATGTCATCCCACAGCTCATCAGGTCTTCAGTCATTCGTGTTTAATGTGGCAAATCCACTCTCGAGATAGTCAAAAGTATTCCCCAGCTATTAAAGCTGTGATGAAGAAATTGAGGAATCACACCAGTGTCTTCAATCTGAAATTAATTACACATGCAGTCAAGCTGTATTGATAATTATTGGTGATTAGAATACAAAAGTTGGAATCAAAGAGAAAGGAACAATAGTTGGAAAATCTGGTCTTGGTGATAAAAATGAAGCTGGAAATCAAATGATTTAATTTTGTGAAACCAATGACTTGTTTATAACAAATACCTTTTTCAATAATGCAAAGGTACCTGTACACATGGAATTGTCCAGGTGAAAGACACAGAAATTAAATTGGCTTCATCTGTGGGAGGAGACAATGGAGAAGCTCAATATCAGCAGCTGAAACCAGACCAGGGATTGATCAGTGGTGTGATTCAGCTGGATCTGAATGGTTTAGCAGACTCATGCCTAATTTTCTGTCAAGTTCAGCAAACCAATTGCTAAAATGGTACTTAGAATCAAGGTTCACTCTAAGGTGGGTGACTGTGGAATTTCCCAATGTGGAAATCACAAATTTAAATTCCTTACTCATTTTTAATGTTCATCTGTGAATCTGTGCAGGGGCATATTTTAAATGCTGTAGTAATGTTCATTCCATCCATAGGTATAAAATTATCCTTCTAATATTTATTTATTCATTTCATAAAAGTCATCTTTTGATGAAATACTACATTTTTATTCCCTTGTGTTTGTTACTTCAGTAAACAGAAATATAATAGAAAGAGAAAAAGTGTCAAACAAGAAGAGTGTGACAATGTTGTCATTCGTATCAGCTTAATCTTACCCCTCCCCCCCAGAGCCCCCAGGGGATATTATGAGTAAGTTATGCAACTCCTGGAAGTGTTCAAAGATCTAAAAATACTGTCCGAAAAATTGCTATATGTTCAGTACCAGCAGAAATGGAATTTTCAAAGATGAACATCATTTGCTCAGAGAAGAGAAGTCATCTGTTTCTAATGTATCAAATATTAGGAGTTGTTGAACTGGCCTGCCTCTAGTGGAATGGGATCTTCCTATCATGAAAAGATGATTAAGGATAAATCACACAGCGAATGAAGCCTGAATAAAAGTGAAGAATATAGCACCCATGAGGACACCAATCTAGAGCAAGATGAAACTATTATCAATAACAGTTTTATTGTTTTTGACAGTTATTACTTAATATTTTTCATTAATATTTTAAAACATTTTCTTATAACATAACCTATTTTTGTTCCACAATTTAAATGCATTGATTCTTCTCTTGCCTTTCTTACTCAGTGTCCAACTTGCACATGCATATGTGACAATTGAAAATACCATGGCTTAGGGAAACACCACAGGACATAGTAATGTATATATAATTATATATAGGTGTATGCATTTATATATAAATTATAAATTATCTATATCTTATAGTTAGCTTTATCTATGTCTTGCTAGGGGCCATCAAATTGGTTCTGACTCATAATGACCGCATATACAACAGAACAGAACGCCACTAAATTCTGCACCGTCCTTAGAGCTCTTCCCATCTTTGAACCTGTAGTTGTAGCTCTTGTGTCAATCCATCTTGTCACGACAATCCATCTTGTTGACAGCCTTCCTCTGTTTGCCGCCACACTACTTTACCAGGCATAATATCCTTCTCATGGGACTGGTCTCTCCTGACAACCTGTCCAAAGTATATGAGATGAAGTCTCACCATTCTTGCCTCGATGGAGCACTCTTGGTGTGTGTGTGTGCGCGCGCATATATTCACAAAGATAATCTTAAGCAAGGAAATGGTTCACCCAGCAGTGGAGTAATTAAGTCCAGTCTGATTCAATTCTGTGCATCAGATGTTAAGCTAGAGGCTATTGCTAACTTATGTAGCTGCTGGATCTGAGAAACAAAATAACAGGAAGACAACCACACAGCAAGCCAGGCTTGCAGGCAAAACTGAATGTATACAAAGTTGGAATGCAATATAACAGCCCACTGACAGTTTCCAGAATCGGCGGGTGATATGATAAATTAAGAACCAAGTGTAAGATCTGGACCAGAAAGAAGAGTGGTAGCTTCTACATACTTCCTATTTTATATCAGCATATGCCATACTCCTGCTGAACCGTCCTTCTGATTGAATCACACCTGAGAGCTTATTAAGGGGATAAGCTTCCCAATATTGCTTGCATGCTCCCAGCAGAGCCACATGACAGAGCTGATTACATTTTGTTAGATCACACCACGTGGGAGGCTCCAATAGCCACTTCATGGAAAAAAATGCTGTGGCAGGCTGTTTCTGTAAGTGATTTACAGCCTCTGACACTATGGGAGCAGTTCCACCCTGTCCTATGAACTCACTGAAAGTCAGGGTCTATATGGCAATGGATAAATGGACAATGAAGAAGAAATTATTTGTAATGCAAAACTGTGTCTGTCTTTATGGGAGGAGGAGACTTTTTCATACCAGAATCCTGATAGTCCTTCCTTCACGGGAGGACTATTTTTTAGACCTTTGAGCCAAATTGCACGGTCATAGAATCATTGCAAATTTTATAATCATTATCATGACTCAGGAGCAGCAAAGACTACTTACAGTAGATTTTGCCTTCAGCACGATTGTGAAATAAGTCAAATTCATCTTCAGGCCCAAGTGTTCTTTTCATATATCGTCCAGCTCCTTCTAGTTCTGCCTGCTGTTGTTTTTCTTTAATCATAATAAAATAGTTACCAGTTGTTTAAACTTTATTATAAATGCATTTAAAGTAGTATAGTTAATATGTTTCCTTATTGAGTATTAGCCTAGTTTTAAGATTGATCTCTAGCTTTAAAATAAAAGGTTTAATAATGTCAATGCGTCAGGAAGAACAGGAAAGAGCTCTAGAGGAAATCTTTATGAGAACTTCCAAGTAGTTACCAAAATGACAGCATAAGGCAATCATCTATAGAAAGGGAGATGTATAATTAGTGACTATTTTATATACTTAAAGAAACCTTGTATTTACAAAGTTAGGTTGAAATGAAAGATAAAGAGGAGTGTGGGGAAAGGTGTAGAGGTGGACATATCTAACTTCTGGGTTCCCTATTGCCATAAGGCAAGATTATGAAATGCTCCATCTTTTTTTACCTATTTCGACACCAATGTTCCTTCGTTGCCATTCTACATCTATTCTGGGTTTGATAGTTCAGTTCAATGGCCACATAGAATGCACAGACAATGCTCACAATTAACGAGGTTGTTGGGGGAATTTACTAGGTTTCCTTAAGTCAGGATCTGCAGACACCGGGATACAGTTCCTTAGCCAATAACCAATCTCTCTTTCCAGTTCTCTGTTTCTTAGACCAGGTGTCTAAAAAAATAGACCAGTAATACTCCTCTATATACATGAAAGAACTTTATATTAAGGAATAACTTTAACATCAAGAAGGCACCCTAGCCCAAGCCAACTCTAGACCAAAAATCTAAACCTAGCCCAGTCCCCTTCAGACTCAAGGATCTGCAGGCTGAGGCAGAAAGATGAGCAGAAGACAGAGAGATCAGAGACAGGGTGGTACAGTCTCCTGAATCCAAAGTTTGTGGAAGTCTGGCAGGGCGCGAATCATTCTCAAGTTCGTGTGGCCCAGATCGAGCCACCCTGGAGGCAGTCCCACAGTCCCAATGCAGTCCTAGCAAGGAGGAGGGTACGGTGGTAGAGAGGCAGTGTCCAGAGTCCCTTACTCTCATCAAAAAGGCCACACCCCCAAGCCATTATCCTTAAGCTACCACTTCATTGACAGGAGTAGTTGACATAAATCATTCAATTGCTACCGCCTCTCAGCCAATGAAGCGCACCTGCCTGTCCCTCCATCCCACAGTCCCCTAGTCTTGAGTCAGATGAGGTGAAGATAACCCCTGTCGTCTGAGTGCTGTTCCACTGGGTCTCTGGGCCAGTCTCTGAAACACCGCCCACAGACATCTTCAAAGTGCCGCTGCTTTCTCTCTCTGCTGTTGCTGCATCAAAGAAAGTTCCCTTAAAACTGACCAAGTCCCTCTAATGTTACATGTGCCCTGCTTTCATGGTCCCACCCAATCACTTGGTCGGAGTTATAGAGACTTGGGCACAAGAACTATATTAAGACATTTCACTGCACTACGATGCACTTGATTAATCACGTACTTGTATTAATAGAAATTTAATTTGTACAAAGAATCAAGTTTACCACTTGCCCTGATGATTTGCCCCTTATGTTACGCCTTCTTTCCTTGCTAAAAGCAAAGCTATTTTCTGTCCACATCTCATGTATAGTTCCTGTCTCATGAAGCATTGCTCTTTGCTTTCCATTTATTTTTCATCTCAGTAAAACATCTTTCCCACAAACCAAAGTACTTATTTCTCAGTGACATGCTTTCAACGAACAGCTGTGTTAGACAATAATTTGATGAATTAATATTTACCTGAATGTGTGCAACTAAGGACAACGTGAAAATTCAGTCATCCATCTTCCTAAATATATTTTGTTAATTTTTTGTTGTTGTTAACAAAGTGGAATGTGGTGTAACTTTGATGTAAACTTTTAAGCCCTCAGCTCACGGTAGCTACTAAGTAAGAAGTGTAAGGGCAGGGGACATGCATGCCTCCTACAAATAACAGCATTTAGAGGAATAGCAACAGCATCACGTGCATTGGTGAAATGCACTGGCAACATGGACTACCGGGGAGGCAACTCTAGCCCTGCCTATGTGTGAGGCTGTCTTTACTTTTCAGAGACTATGGAAAAAATGGTATTCATACACAGTTTTATCCAGGGAGAACAGTGTACTATGAATGCTGCTACTGCATCTAGTCATCAGGAGTGTTAGAGGATGCAGAGAGAGTTATCAATACTAAACATTAGAATTGTTAGATTTTCTGGCATTCCCCATTCAACCATTATGAGTGTTGCTTCAGAGTTATTTCAATCCACGTTAAGTCCCATTAGTGCCCAAGCCTTTCTGGAGCAATCTCTCGATTCCATCTCTCCTTTCGTAGATTTGTTGTCTTTCTTGTCCACAGCCCCACAATATCTAGAGCTTTTGAACTGTAGTATTGAAAGGAAGTTTGGATTAATATCTTTAAACAAACATAGAAAATAAGGCTAATTCCTTTTCCATCTAGATACAGCAGAGAGTAGCTATGTGCACACAGCTGTAATTCTCTCCCTCAGCCCAGCAGTCCAGACCCATGGTCATTTCTCTTTGATCTTCCCTGTGGTCCCGCTATCACTTTGAAGCAGTATGGCGCGCACTCTGGGTACCAGCTTATTAAATGCAGGTTATTGTTACAAGAAAATTCCAACGGAGACTGAGCTGATTCATATATGGTCTCTTGTTTACTAAGAACACTTTTGACTAGAAAATACTGAAAGGAAGTTAGCTTTTCCATTTTTTAAAGAAGTTTTAACTCCCTTTTACTGAGAAAAAAACTCTTTGAAGTAAAATTTCACCATCCACTTCCAAAATTTGTTTAATCCCAAAGCCTTTGTACTTGAAGATGTTTCTGCACACAACACTGTTAAATACATATCCTACTGCCTCAGTGGCTAATATTTTCACTTCTTGCTTGAAAATCAAGTTTGCTATTGGGAAAGTGGGAAGACTGGCAAATATTGATGTTACTCCTGGATAACTTTTGAAGCTTATATTTTTCATAAATGTGAAATAAGAAAAATTACGGAGATATATGTTTTAGTTTATGAAATTAGTAAAACTATATCAATTTCAAACTTCCATATAATATGGATTTATTAAATAATAATACTCTTAAATTGTAAAATATATATATATATATATATACACACAACCCTATCACATGGGGTCCTATAGTACAAAGTAGAATAGCCCCTGTGAGTTTGCAAGACAATAACTGCCTATGGGAGTACAAAGCCATCTTTCTTTCACAGAACTTTTGGTGGTTTTGAACTGCCAATGATGCAGATCAAAGCCCAATACATAACCACTATGAAACCCAACTATGCCACCAAGGCTCCTATGAATTAGTTTTGACTTGACGGTAGCTTTGTTTTCCAATGTACATATACATTATATGACATGAATATGAATATGATGCACACAGTCAGAGATTACAGGTTTTAGAGTCAAGCAGTTTTGACTTGTATGTATCTTATTTAACTTATTTACTGTATGACTTTGAGACAGTTAAACTGTTTGACCCTACATTCCTCCTCTGTAAAACATAGGGTTGAAACCAACCAGCTTGTGAGAGTGGTATGAGGATTAGAAATTACAAACATTGACTTTTAGAATACCTGACATTGAATGGGTCCCAATAAATACTGGCTCTTCTTATTGCTGCTAATACTGCTGATGTTTCGCAGGTTATTAACTAGCCTTAAGTACGTAGGTGTCCTTAACCAATCGCTTAAGTTGTCTCAGTGAGATGCAATGTTCTAGGAAACCACATCTACAATTAAGCATAGCCACTTCTCAGGCTTTTGATTTGAAGCTTATATTTCATAAGCTTTTTGGTTTGTTTTTGTCCTTGAAACCAGTAAAAACGTTGACTGTGCTTTTTCAAGAAGATTTATGAACCTCAAGTTGTACCTGTTATAGGTACTCTGGATGCTACTGATGTACCTCTTAGATACACTGAAAGCTATTATATTTTAAATGCTTACTAGTCCTTAGTTAAAATCAAATTATCTCACTTACATGTAGATATTTCATCAAAATCTGTCTAAATAATCTTTTTAGGCAGTCAACAGACAAAGCAAAATTACAAAAAGGTCCAATTTTATGGGAAATACTGGCATATACTTCTCCTGTGGAGAGGATGGTGTGTTTAAACAGTCAATTTTTATCCCTTTTGAAACCTGTTTTGGAGTATAATCTCAAACATAATTTAAGGAGAACATTTATTATGTTTCAGAAGAAACCAAGGCAACACAAAGACAAAGACACGTATAAAGGGAGCCATTAGCAGGGGGTCATCAGAGGTGCCATAACCCAGGAGCTAGATAAATAGGCCTGGAATAAATGGCCTGGTCCCACAACCTGACTGAACAGGCGAAACCCCGCCCCTTCAATTTGATAGTCTCAAATTGGCCCTGGATTGTGTAACCACACAGTGATCCTGCAAATGGATTTTGTGCTGTCACTGCCACGCACAGACTTTTGCAAGACAGGGTGCTCATCATTTAAGCCTAATCATTTGACCACTTTGAAGTATATTAGGGCTCCTAAATTAACAACCAGATGTAAATTATTTTATTAATATAACTGGTTATAATTCTCCCAACAGACGCCTCTAGAAAAAATATTGAATACATCTAGATCAGAAAAAAGACATTATTGAGAACACAACTACTAACCCCTTATACCCAAATAATACAAGAATTAGTTATCTTTATCATAGTATTGAAATCTAAATTGTCTCTAATGCAATACTCCTGGCTTTGTTCAATGAAATGTTCTCAAACATGTGGCCTTTACCAACAAAATCTATAATTTCTGGCCAAGTATTAAACCTGTTGTGCAACTTTATGTCTTAAACTGTTATGATGGTTTGAAGAAAAATTTATAGATTCTCAGATTATGTGCTAGTCTTAGACAGGCATCCTCATGCCATTCATTAAGTTTTGAAATGTGAATAACTTCTTCAGCAGTTTTGCCTTCCTTTTCTTACCTCTGTAACCAAGAATTTGGACATGAAAGGCATCTAAGGTAACCTGCAGCTGTCAAAGTCTAACATCTATTGGCTCATCCATGAGATGCTAGCTGGTATTAGTGTGTCATTGAAACCGCTCCTTCCTCCTGCTATAGGCAACTCCTCATGCCTTCCCTCGGGGATTTTGCAAGTAGTAAAACTTCCTCTGGATGACATCACCAGCTCTTTTCCAGATTAACTCCTACTCATCTTTTCAGTCCTGGTTTCAGTGCTCTTGTTTCTCTGTGTTCTTCACTCCCTCCTGCTCATACCCCTGTTATAAGAGTTAACACCCTCTTTTGTGTCCAACATCTGAAACTCAGTTTCTCATAACATCCATTTAACAGTTTTCTCTTGCCCTTTTGTCTTGTTGAATTTTTCACTAGATGGTGGCTTAGTGCCTTACTTTCACATTTTAATTTCAGGCTTTAGCTTACTAAAGATGTTCAATGAATATTTCTTCAGTTATTTAAAGATTAGTAAATGACCTCTGTGCTTTGTATTTCAAATGGATTCCCAAACTGCTTTGTTCTACCTTTCAAAGCCCCCTTTAGGTTGCAGTGAGTAATGCCACCAGCCTCAAATGACAGCACAATCAACTATATCCTTTGGGGGAGGGGAACCTCCTAGTAGAAGATAATCAAGGTTACAACTCATTCCTGTGGATAACCTACTTCCAGTGACTGGTTTATGCAGGGCCATAAAAGCTTATGCCAAAGAAGTCCTCAGATCCATTCTACCTTGGGAACAACTGATTGAGGTAATTGTGGTGACTATAGAAGTTCAAGTTGATTCAGAAGAGAACATGGCACAAGGGATATCATTGCTGATGTAAGATGGATCTTAAGAAGCAGGAAAAATATTGCTTGTGTTTTATCGACTATGCAAGCACATTCAGCTATGTGGATTATAACAGAACATGAATAACTTTGAGGAGACTGGGAATTCCACATGAACCTAAGTGAGTCTTTGTAAGATGACAAAAGAATGTGGCATGCTTATAAGGACAGGTGTGGAGCAGGGTTGTATTCTTTTGCATACTTTTTCAATCTGTATGCTAAGCAAGTCATTCCAGAAACTGGACTATATGAAAAAAATATAGCATCAGATTGGAGGAAAGCCATGAAGCTCCTGCTTATGATGAAGCTCAGGGATAGCAACATAATTTAAATAAAACAAATCTCTTCACAACAGGACCAATTGATGATATCATGATAAATGGTGAAAAGATTGAAGTTGTCAAGGATCTCTTCTTGCTTGGATCTACAATTAATGTTCATGGAAGCAACAGTCAAGAAATCAAAGGACATTGGGCAACGCAGTCTTAAAGGCCTCTTCAAAATGTTGAAAAGCAAAGACGTCACTTTGAGGAATAAGGTGCCCCATACCAAGCCATGGATTTTCAACTCCCTCAGATGCCTGGGAAGGTTGGACATTGAAGAAAATGGCTGCAGAGGAATCCATGCATTGGAATGATGCAGCTGGTGAAGAATATGGAAACCCCGTGGACTTCAGAAGAACAAATCTGTTTTGCAGCAAATACGTGCAGATGGCTCTTTAGAAGTGAGGATGGTGAGACATCCGCTGAAAGAGTTTGGACATGTTCCCCGGAGAAGCCAGCCTGTGGAGAACGACATCACGCTTGGCAAAGCAGGATGCCATAACAAAAGGAGGCAGACCCTCCGTGAGATAGATTGACCTGGTGGCAGCAGCAACAGGCTCAAACACAGCAACAATGTGAGGATGGAGCAGGATAGCACCGGGTCCCATTCTTTTTTAATAAAAGGCTGCTATGAGTCAGAACAGACTGATTACACCTAATAGCAATAACACACCACAACTACGATTCATTTTCCCCCGTCTCTTCCTATTTTCCTGTGTTCCACAGTGCTCAGCAATCAACTTCTGGCTCATATAACTGTCTCAGGGTACGATTTTAAGGACTCCAACATTTTATACCAGATTTTTATCATAAAATCTAAAATTCTCTAAAGTTAAATAATCATGGCTGATTCAGCATATCTTCCCTCTGTCTGTTGCCATCACCATGCCACCTTCTTCCACCTTCCTATCAATGACTTATATTTCCCCAAGAATGCAAAGTAAATGTCTAGACAAAGACATATTTCTTTTCCAGTCCCTTTTTCTAAAATGTGCCTTCTTGCCAAAAGCCAGCAATTGCTCGTTTGCATTCCTCAAATCACAGAAACACTACGGAGGCTTTCTTTCTAGATATTCATAGATCATTCCTACCCCGACACTCTACTCAGTAACGCCATGCGGCCACTCTTCTCTTAACCTTAGTTATTTTCATTATAGCATTTTCCAAAATTAAAGATCATCTTGTTTACTAATATATTTCCACTATAAGCATCTAAGCTTTCAAATTTAGATAGGATGGATAAAAATATCAATAGTATCAAAACATACTTTTATTACTTGATTGTACACATACCCTGTTAATCATACTTTCATAATCTTACATATAATAATCTACTTATGACTTAGCTAATCCTACCAGCAATGCTACAAGATACTTATTATTATTTCTTCTATTTTGCAGAGGAGAACGTGAAGAGCAGTGATACACCGATAATAAGATATTAAATTGAGGTCCAAACTTAGGCAGCCAGATTACTACACTTATACCATTACTTCTTATTTTAAATATAAAATAAATACTGTTAAATGAATATGGATCAAATGAATGACTAAAGTAATAGCATAAAGTAATAGTTCCATAAAAGGTTTCAGTGTCAAATTAGGAGATTTAAATTCAACTTTTGTACATTTATATGTATTTTTTCTATCATTGTATGTTAGATACATTATTCTGCTCCTACAGAAAAAGAGACTATTATACATTGGCATTAGAGCCAATATGCCACTTGTACTGTATTCTTAACTTCTCCATAGTAGACAAACAGTTCAAATGTGATTGAAACATTAAACCGAAGATGTCTTTGGAAATACTGGAATTTACTATATGTGAAGTTATAAGAGAAAGGGCAGATCTAAATTAGAAAGTTCACAATCTCCTTTTAGATTACTACAGATTCACTTTGTGATAGTTACATTATCTGTTGTCAATTTGAGACTTAAGAGTGACGTGGTGGAGTTCACCTGTCAATCAGGTCGCACCTTGATGACCTCATTTGGAAGTGCTAAGGAAATAAATAGCTCACTGGTAGCGGGACATGTATTCACTCCCTGTGAAACATTTCTGACTAGAAGCCCTATGAAGCTCCCCTGATGTAAACAGAGCTCTGGAATCTGGAGGGGCCACGTGGTGACCCACATATCAGACATATGGGCTAATATTGGACTTATGGACTTCATGTGGACTGGGCTGGGATGTTTTATCAATATTCAATTGCTCTTATACATAAAGCTATTTCCTATACACATATGAGTGTCTATGGATTTGTTTCTCTAGTTAACACACTCTATAGTATATTCATCTTCATTTAGGATGATTAAATTTGGTAATAGAGCACACAAGAAACATCAGTCTCATAAACTTTTCCATTCTCTGAATTTGTTCAGAGACTTTCTTTACATGATGCCAAATTCTGGAAGAAAAGTTAAAAATGTTATAAGTCATGTGACTGTTTTTCTATAATACATTGAACACTTATTTATAAATTACACAACTTTTCATTTTAATCCAAACATATAGCAAATATGAGGGGGTACAACACCACCCCAAAAAATGGCACGGGTGGAGGGGAGCTTTTGTAGTAAGAATTTTTTCCTGGTAGGCAAGCATCAAGCAACTCATTCTGAGTTAATGCACCCAGTGGCCTCACCTAGGAAGTTTCTCTCTGGCCAGAGTGAATTTTTTCATGAAAATGATTTCACTAGAACCTTGTTTTCTGTGATGACTGATTTAAGAGAAGAGCATGCAGCTGTGAAAGTGTGTTTCCTACTCCAGAAAATAATGCCACAGAAACTGTTGTGATGTTGAACCCAGCTGGCAAGGACAGTGCTTTGGGGGAAACTCAAATGTATGAGTGGTTTTCTTGTTTCAAAAAGGTGAAATGTCTATTGATGACAACCTTGTTCTGGATATCCATCAACTTCCCCAGTGGATAAAAATGTCAATGTAGTACATGTGGAGTTTGTTCCACAAGGTCCGACTGTTAACCAAGCTTTCTATTTAGAGGTTCTGGAAAAATTAGGTAACTGTGTGACAAAAAAGGCCTGATTTTTTACAGAAAGGGGACTGGTTTTGCCACATGACAATGCACCTGCTTACGCAGTGTAATGGAGAGTACTTAGAAGGTAATATTTTTGTTTTGTAAAAAAAAAAATTTTAATACATAGCTTTGAAAAAAATTCAGACATTCTGAGGGAGGTACCCACCCCCTTGTATGCTCTATTAGTGGAATCACTACTAAAAACGTTTTGTTTAGAATCAAATGCAAAGCATGTGATCTGCTTAGGTACTCTGGGGTGGGCATGCTGACTTCCTCTGACTTCCCTGTTTCCATGAGAAAAGAGTCATGCTCCATGCTCCCTCTTTCATGATCTATGCTGAAGCCAGTGTGTCTCCTTGCCACTCCATGTGTATGGTAGGCTCTATTCTGTGTGGTAACTGCAACAAAGTTCTCACAGATAATATTCACAATTAAGGGGAAGTTCATGGGTTACGACAAGCCAGGATCAGCAAACAGTAAGGGTACAGTCACTGGTGTCTTCTATTAGTCAAAGTTCTCTCTCTGGTCCTCAGCTTTTCAGTCATGTGGTCAAATGTCTCTTCAGTTTTCAGCCTCTCAGCCACATGATAGTCAAGCGTCTCCCTGGTCCTCCGTCTGGAGTCAACCAAAACAAAGTCATTGTCAACAAGTGAACGCTGACTCATAATCACACTACAGGACAGGGTAGAATGCCCCCTGTGAGTTTCTAAGACTGGAACTCTTCTAAAGAACTTACTCTTTACAGGACTAGAAAGCCTGGTCTTTCTCCCTAGCAGTGGTTGAAGGTTTTGAACTGTGGACCTTACAATTAACAGTCAGTGTGTAACCACTGCACCACCAGGGTTCTTGAGACATAGGTAGAAGAGCCACATTAAGAAATTTCACTCGACCATAATTATGTTTAAAATCACAATAACATTTACTCTTGGAAAGAGTTACAATCTCAGAAACTCACAGGGGAAATTCTACCTTGTCCTATAAGGCTGTTATAAATTGGTATTTTCTTGATGGCTGTGAATTTGATTTTTGTTTTTTCACTTGGTTTGTAAATGTAATCTCGTTTAACCATTTACAATTATTCACTAATGTCTGTGATCAAAATTATGCTATATTTCATTTAAAAATCTTTAGCGTAGGAGAGAACACCTAAGATTTTATTGAGGAAAATAAATTTTCCTAAAAGCAAACACAATAATAAAATTGTATTCCAACCTACCAACTCACAACGTTGTATATCATATATATGAGCACAATGATTTATAGTTACAGAAGCCTTATGTAGTTTTCCATGACTTAGAATAGACTTCATGGCAAAGGATTTGGTTTGGTTATATTCTATAAAATATTGTGAATCAATTGGTTGGAATACAATTGTAGTTAGCACATTAGTAATTTTTTTTCATTTTTTTCCTTTGTGAGCCATCGCCATATATAAAGCACATTGGTTATGTTTTAAATTTGTTTCTAATGGGGTAAACTATGGTTAAGTTTTAAAAGGGACATTCTATGAAAATGGAAACAAACCACCTTGTGAAACTTCCAAATGAAATATAAAGCATTTAAAAAGATATACCTCAAGAATTCAGGAGCTATCTTATATCTGCTAATAAATGGCATTGCTTAGGTCTCCACTGTCAAGGAAAGAGTCAATCCCCGTCAGATTTTGTGGACACTTAGACCTCATATTTGCAGATAATGAATTATTTAACTTATAACCACTGGCCTGATCATGACATTAATTTTAGATTTTCCTTCCTCTCTAATTAACATAACCATTAGATAAGTATGTACAAGACACCTTTTAAAAACTTTGACAATTTAAGATTTTGGAGAATATTTGACTAATTTGAAATCTTATTTTTAACCCAGCATTATCCTGAGTACTTTAAGGAAATGTATTTATAAAGGCTGAAAACATGTTCTCCCAAAATTCATTATCATTTGTAAATAGAGAGTTGAATACTATCTTTTTCTGAAGACCATCTACTACTTCCATAAATAGAAAGTGTACCATTTAACATAATTTTTGGAGGTTATTGCTACACTTAAAAAATTGATAACCAGATATGAGTAATTATGATTTATCTTTTATGTGAATGCCTTAAAATCATTGCCAATAACTGACAATGCATGATTATACTTTCCTATAATTCATGTATGCTAAAATGTAGACTGGCGCATTTATACCAAATTGAAAATGAAAATAAGTATAATATATCTGCGACCAAACGTGTGCTTGCCTTAAATCCTGATTTTCTATTCTTACAAGTAGACTTTTGAATAATTAGGAAGAAATTTCTCTGGGACTTCTAAATAACATATTAAATATTCACTTCAAAAGTCAATAATAAATGTATAGTTCAATTTAAATCTTTTGAAGTGAAAAATACGAGCAAGCATGATCAAATTACATAGAGTAGATGGAATTCAATTCGATTTCATCATTAATAATGGTAAATAATTGGAAAAACCATGGGAAAATGCTATAAAATTATAACTTCAAATGTGAAATTGTGAATAAGTCACCATTCTTTCCAAATATCTCTAGGTTTGATAATGTTTCTTTATTCTAAATTACATTTATTAACTTATGATAAAACATACACATTTAAATTTCCATTCTAATTGTTGTTAACTGAATTGGTTATGTAATTCTTACCTTCTAATCCTATAAATTGGCTTTAAATTTTTTTAAGAATCAGTTCCTAATATATCTGTAAACAAGTGCAGTAGGTGTTTGTGACTTTAAAATCAATGAGCACTGAATAAAATATCAACTGTTTGGGTGTGTGCATAAGATCCCAACATTTTTGAATATAGAAAAATATGTGGATATATGTTTTATTTTGATGAAAATGTGCAAAATGTCTTTGATAGGTAAGGAAAAGCCAATAATTTGCCTTTTGATTGCTTTTTCTTCCAATGAAACAAAAATTAAAGAAAATCATTTTTTTTAACTTGTGCTATTTTGAAACATTTTTTTCTTTTCTTTTTTTGTTACTAAGCCCTTTGTAGTGTTTGCTGCAATCCCTCCAAAGTTTACAAGCATCTATCACTGTACAGAATGGCTATTGTTATCCAGTGTGAGACCCTTCCTTGGCTCGAAATCTATCTTCAAATCGCAAACCTGGTAAAGTAACAGAATGTGTTGCCACCTAGCAAGCCACTAAGTAGAAGTTATTAAGTGATGTCAGTGCTCTGGGGCATAGTAATATTGCGCTGGAGTCCTAGAACATCTCCCGGTTACAACTTCACCAATAATAGCTCTTCAAACAGAGAGAGGTGGAGGGAGGTGTGGAGAATAGAAAAGCAGCATTTTAATACAGTCTGCAGATATTACCAGTCACTTTTCAGTGCTCGATGTACACCAATGGAGGTGCTCTATTAGGTTTTTGTAACACAAAGTTAAATTCTCAGAGCCTGTCTTTTAAAAATATATTCAAGACTAATCTATTCAAAAAGTGAGTTTTCCTATCAAGAGCGAGAGAGCGAGAGTGAGAGCGAGACGTGGAGTGGAGAAAATCAAGTAAAAAGGATAGAATGCCTTTCTTAGCTGAAGCTGTTCTTTACTTGACTGAACATATTATAATGTGATTTTACATTTGTATCTTCTTTACTCATGATAATTGGATTATAGGGACATATTTATTATTCTAAAAATAGTTTACTCTTTTTTGGTAAAAGACTAATTTGTTTAAATAAAGAACAGCATGATGTTATTTATCAAGACTCTAGAAATTCAAATGCAGATATCACACTGGTCCACTTATTCCCAGAAATATATACAAAAGAAAAAAATCAATATAAGCTAACCAGTGCATATTTTTGCCTTTTTTAAAATTATCATTTTATTGGAGGCTCATACAACTCTTATCACAATCCATACATCCATCCACTGTGTCAAGAACATTCGTTGCCCTCATCATTCTCAAACCCTTGGTATCACCTCATGAGCCCTTGATAATTTAAAATTATTATTCTTTTGTCATGTCTTACTGTCTGACGTCTGAAAGACTGATTACGATACCGTTTTCACTAAACTTATGAGATGAGTTAGTATCACAAATTGGGGTAGTTGATTTGCTATTAGTGAACTGGAGTATCTACTTTCAACCAGGGCCTACGACAGGGCATCTAGTACGTAAAGACTGCTAGGCTAAGAAACCTAGATGTTTTAATTTCAAGAAGGAATTTGCAAAGACTGTTCCCTTTTCTCAAGGAATTCGGGGAAAATGAATAGTCACAGGTGAGAAACAATTAAAAACAGTTGGTTTTCTAACATCTTAAACCTGCACAAAAGTCAACTAAAAGCTTGGAGCAGTCCAAGGTGCTCACGTCCATGACCCAGTTGCTCACAGCTGAGAGATGCCCATTATTGCTTTGTTGAGACAAGAGAGAATTGACTCCAAGTATGTTCCTATCATCTCTGCTCGTGGGTGTCAGTTGGCGACAGCCTCCGCTGGGCGGCGGGGTCTGAGCACTGCCCCTTCACTAACACGGTGCGGACCGCCTGAAGTGCCCGATGCTGTGTGATGTGCCTCCTCTCTTCAGTTGGTCTCTGGCAGCTATTCAAATGCAAGTTAAATATGTTAGGACTGGCTTTCCAAAACAACTCTAAGCAAGAACTCCCACTGAACAGCAAAATGGAAATTCTCCTCTTAGAAAACATCCAGAATTAGGTTTTCTTCCTGACACCTCAGATAACAATAGAAAAAAATTGTCTTCATACACTGAAAGTGCTTCACATATATTATTTACATTTCCTACATCTTCGAGGGGTTGGGAGAACAAGATTACCCGTGAAAAAAACTAGCGCATAGAAATGATCTGTTATATTCCCAAACTAGCATGATCAAGAAAACAATAATAATTTTTGCTATAACTACTATGTCTACCACGAATGTCACTAACTCCCACAGCACATACCATGTACCAGAAACTATCCCAAACACTTCCACACAGTCTCTCGCTGAATTTTCATAGCCACCTTACAGTAGTTCTGTCAACCCATTGTATTGGGGAGGAAAATAGACTGGTGCTAAATAACGTGTTCAAGGACATGTGACTGCTTCACACGTGGACCAACACTGTCTGTTGCCAAAGGCCACAGTGCTAAACGTGACATTATGCTTAAATCCAAGGGAAACCACGTTTCAGTCCATGTCATTCTCTGTGTCATAGTGCTTCTATGTATTTCGCATTACAGACAAGAATATATTGTAGACTTCAGTCTCATACAGTGTGCATAAAACTGGTCAAAACTTTTTGATCACCCTATATAAAATAGTAAATCCACACTCACAGAACCATTTGATTTTCAAAGTACTTAAGAATAAATAAATACATAACCAAACCAATTGCCATCAAGATAAAAGCCAGGATATCAACGCTAGAGGGCAGAGTAGCCCAGCCCGGAGGTTCCCTAGGGCCGAATGAATCCCTAATGAAAGCAGACTGCTGTTGCTTTCTACCAGGGGGCAACTGATGGATTCAAATTGGTGGATTCTCATTGAACAGGCAAGTACACAATGACTTTTCCAGGAAGGCTCCTGACACAACACATAATCATTTGTTTCCTTGTTGACTGTCCTCTTCCCATTAGAAACTAAGACACATTCATACCAGGACAACTGTAGTCATCGTTCTAACCCAGAGTCTAGGAGAGTATAGGTACTCAAATGTATCTAGTGCATGACAGGGTGACTGAACCACTTTTAATTGAGAACCCGAAATATCAATGACTGCCTCTAGTTATTTAATTTAAATTGTAGTTATACTTTGGAAAAGTAGAAGCATATTTTCACTTGAGCTCTTCAAGTAGATTATAAATACCCATTTATGACACAGTAACCAAGCAGTGGCTGGAAACTGTCATGTCAATTTTATATTAAAAGGCAAATGCAACTGAACTAGGAAACAAATACGCACGAGGAAATATGGAATAGAAAAAAGAAACTCAAAAATCAAAGCTTCGGAGCCTTAGGAATGATGTTCAAATCTTGGTTCTGTCACACACAATTGTATGATTAAAAGTAAGTCACTAGCTTCTTTTCATACACAATAAGAAGGAATAATACATGTAACATAGAGGGCTATTATGGGAATAACATGCAATAAACCATGAGCCTGAAACGTCTCAAACATAACTGTTTGGCTTTCCTTTGAAACACTGCAAAGAAGTCTATTGTAAACAATTGCAATTCTACCAAATTGTCCCTGGCAACAAAACAGAGGAAAAAGAGACAGCGAGAGAGAATGCTGCAGGGCCCTCTGAGACCTGGTGGTCAACTGCGGGCACATCAAACAGAACATGGTATCCTGGGTGATTCCTAAACTGAATGACCAAGCTGAGAGATGAAGAGGATGCATGAAACGCAGAGCCAAAAAGAAAGTGAACAATGTTGCTTTAGAACTTAGAACTAAGTAGGAGTGGACTTCAAAGTCGTTTAGAAAGTAGTAAACAGAACTTAACTCAGACGGGAATCCTAGAACCGTTGCTTTCAAAGTGAGGGAACAGAAGGATGATGGTGACTTACGTTCCTGGGAGCTTCATAACCTCTGGGGATTCCTCAGGTGATAAAAGGTCAATGAAAGAAAATAGGCTTCAATTAAAGGAGTCAGGGCTGTGAGAATATCTCATGGTTAGTTAAGTAGTCCACTTCTATCTTTCCTTTGTTCTCATGGATGAGACAGAATGAAGCATGAGAACACAAAATGAAAAAATTAGTAAAGAGAAAAGTTTATTGGAAAATACTATGGGGATCACTTATACATCATAATAAAGTTATAAGTAGAATTTTCAAATTTTAGTGGTTCAATCAAATTAAGAAGGGTTTTGCAATCATCACCAGTCAATTTCAGAACAACTTCTCTGTGTTCATTGTTGTTAGCTCCACCTTTTCCCATTCTACACTGCCATGCCCCTGGGGAATTATCAATTTACATATTGTCTTTATATAGTTACCTATCCTGGGAAATTAAAAAAAAACAAAGCAGACAACCCCCCAAAAAATAATGAGTGGACAAAACACGGGGGGAAAATAACCCTAAATTGAAAAGAAAGCAAAAAATTTTAAAACTGAAACAACCTTTAAAATGGGTGAAAAGGAGATCAAATGACAATTATTACACTTTAACCTAAGAACATCCGCTCAATCAACTACACAATGCTCTCTGTCTGATAGCAAGACAGGTCATATCCCTGGACTGGGTTCAGAGAGCTTTCGCCAGAGGCATCATCCTGGTGGAGACCCTAGAAGGAGTTTTGGCCTTCCACTGTCATCTGTACATGTCTGCAAACCTGCTGTTCACAATTTAAGCTCTAATAATATTCTTTCTCTTTGGAATTTATTATTAACAGACCTTGGACCACACAGGTTGTAAACTTCCATGTGAAGTTAGTTGACATCTCACTTAGATGGCTGTTTGTATTGAAGACAAGCCTTTAAGACCACAGACACTATAATCCTGTCCCCACCCTGACAGTTCTATTGGCATATAATTCACATATCAGACAATTCAATCCCATCAAGAAGAGTTGTACAGTCATTATCATAAACAGTTTTAGAACTTTTTCTTCACTCTTGTACTCATTGTTATTAGCCCCATATGCCCCAAATTTCCCCTCCCATATCCCCAAGGAATCATTAATTTAGTTACTATCTCTATAAATTTACTTATCTTGGATTTCATATACAAAAACCACTAAAAAATAGAAAAGACAAACAAACCAACAAAACTAACAATATAATACATATTAAAACTTCAGTCAAAAGAAAGCAGAAAATATTGAAAACTAGAACAAATGTAAAGGAGTCATAGGGGAGATCAAACGATAAGGTTATATATTTTAATCTGACTGTCTCCCTTTGCCCACATTTCTATTGTTCTTCCCCCTGGGAGTGGGTTTATGTCAATCATTGTAGATGGTTCCCCATTTCTCCCCTTTCTCCCCTTCTCCCTTCCATCTCTCCCACCCCCACCTCCATGGTATCACTACTCCCACTGCTGTTCCTGAGGGATTCATCTGGCCTGGTTTCTGTGTATCAAAGGCTCTTATCTATACAATTGTACATGTTCCGGTCTAGCCAGATTTGTAAGTTAGAACTGTGGTCATGACAGTGGGGGTGAGGAAGCATTCAAGAACTACAGGAGTATTGTGTGCTCCATCAGTGCTACACTGACTGCACCCTGTCTGACGTGTCCCTTCCTGGTGACGCTTCTGTGAGATAATGTCTAATTGTCTACAGATGGGCTTTGAGTGTCCTCTCTGATTCCTATCTTTTGTATCAATATATTTGTTTGTTTGGGTTACTCTGATATCTGTTATCTGATCCCGCTGGCAGCTCATGATCACACAGGCTGGTGTGCTTCTTCCATGTGGACTTTGTTGCTTCCCTGTTAGATGGCAACTTGTTTAGCTTTAAGCCTTTAAGACCCAGACTGTATGTCTTTTAATAGCCAGGCACCGTCAGCTTTCTTCACCACATTTGCCCATGCAGCCATTTTAACTTCAGAGATCGTGTTGGGAAGGTGGGCATTACAGAATGCTGGGTTATTAGAACAAAGTGTTTTTGTGCTGAGGGAATACTTGAGTAAAGACCCAATGCCTGTCTGCTACCTTAATACTTAACTTTTAAATATGTATACATAAACCTATATCCCTATTAATATATTTATATATTTACATAATTGTATGACTATATTTTACCTCTATACATATCTTTTGCCTCCTAGTTATTTCTTCTATTTCATTTTACTTTCCTCCTGTTCCACTATCATGTTCGCCCTTCATTTGACTCCTCAGTGCTATCTGTTGGCTATATTGCACTTGATTAACCCCCATGAGGCATTCTATGCCCTACTTGCCATCAATTGTAGATTTCTTATTGTTCCCTTGTCCCTGAGTTTGTTGGCTCTCCCCTCCCTTTCTCTAACATCTGCCTTTCCCATGTCCCCCGAGAGATATTGGCTCCATTGTTTTCTCCTTGGAATTAGCTGTCTTGTCTATCTTATGTGGAGAGGCATAAGAAAAAAGATGGAAGCTTTGAGGGAAGTTGATATTTTATTATTTTTTTAATTTGCATCTTGGGATGGCTAATGATCATGAACATTTCCTTATGTGTGTGTTAACCATTTGAGTGTCATCTTTGTGAATTGTGTATTTGTGTCCTTTTCCAACCTTTAAATTGGATTGCTTAAGAATTATGTAGATTTAATAATTAGTCCCTTGCTCATTGTATCATGGCTAAAGATTTTTTACCTCTAGTGGAACTGAGGAAAGTGAAAGGAAATAGAGGAAAGAAATAGGAGGCAAAGTTATTTATAGAGGTATAGCTATGGACATGTATATATATAAATATATTAATTTATAATGAAATAGAGGCCAATGCATATACATATATAAAGTATAAAGATAGCAGACTTTGGACCTCTACTCAAGGTCTACACACTTTGTTCTCATAATCTGGCACTCTTTGATGCTCACCTTCCCAACATGATTGCTGAAGACAAAATGGATACATAAGCAAATGTGGTGAAGAAAGCAGATGGAGCCCAGCTTCAAAAGATATAGATTCTGGGGTCTTAAAGGCTTGAAGTTAAACAAACAGCTATCTAGTAGGGAAGCAAATAAGCCCACATGGAAGAAGCATGCTAGTCTATGTAATCCAGAGGTGTTAACTGGATCGGGTATCAGGTATCAAAAGATCAAAAACAAACAATTATATCAATGTGAATGATGGGGTTTGGAATGAAGACCCAAATCCCATCTGTAGACAATTGGACCTCACCCCACAGAAGAGATACGAGGATGGAGCAAGCCAACCAATGTGCAATATAGCACCAACAAAACACAGGTAATTCCTCTAATTCCTGAATGCTCCCTCCCTTCCACTATCATGACCCAGTTCTACCTTAAAAATCTGGATATAATGGAGTGAGTACACACATTGGTACAGATAAGAGCTTTCAACACATGGAATTAAGTACAGATAAAACCCTCAGGAAGAGTAGTGGGGGTAGCGATTTGAGGGTAGGACGATGGGGAGATTGAGTGGGGGTGGGGGAGAAATGAGTATCCATCAAATGGTTGGATATATAGCCCACTTTCCAGGGAGACGAATAACAGAAATGTGGGTGAAGGAAGACAATGGACAGTGTGAGACATGAAATAACAACAATAATATATAATTGATCAAGGATTCATGACGGTGAGAGTGTGAGAAAGGGAGGGAGGGAGGGGGGGGGAAGAGGAGCTAATACCAAGGGCTCAAGTAGAAAGAAAATGTTTTGGAAATGTTGATGGCAACATATGTACAAGTGTGCTTAATATAACTGAATGATCAATTGTTATAAGATTTGTAGGAGTCCCCAATAAAATGATTAATAAAAATAAATAAATAAAATGAGGCTGCTCTCATTTTACTTTTTTGATGAAATGTTTTGATGTGCATAGTGTTTTATTTTTTATAGGTCTCATTCATAATTTTTGTCTTCCATTGTGTGTGCTTCCTTTAGAGTAGTTGGTAGTCAATTTATTTGGCAGTATTTTGTAGTATATTTAGTAGTCCCTGCAATAGGGCCCTTAGTTTGTCCTGATTTTCTCATTAATGACCGTGATAGTTCTGGGATTTATATTTAGGTCTTTAATCTGTCTTGAGTCAGTTTTTGTGCATGGGGTCAAGAATGGGTCTTTTTTCATTCTTTGGCTATGAATAGTCAATTTTTTCCTAGCACGATGGATACCCATATACCCATAAAAGTAAGAGACAGACAACAACCAGACATCTGAACTCCAATGTTCATCGTAGCACAATTCATAGTCACAAAAAAATTTGAAAAAGCTTAAATTGATGAATGTAACAAATGGATTTAAAAACTCTGGTATTGTGGAAGTTACATAATCTGATGTCAATTTGAGGATTACAAGTGAAGGGTTGGAGTCTGGCCTGTCGATCAAGTTATTACCAATGATGCCTTTGTGTGGGCATGGCCTTCTCCTGAGAATTCTGGGAACTCCTGGATATCCTCCTTGGAGGTGGGAGTTGTTGAGAGATGCTCTACTGACAAGACCATGGCACTACACTGATAGACCCGTGCCTTGGGAACTGGAGAAGCCACGTGGAAACCCCTGCCAGGGCTGAGATGCTTACAATGCCTTTGAATTCATAAGATTTCCCACCCACTGGCCTGTGCTCTTGCTGCACTTGGCATCATTGTATGTGTTTCATGAGTCTGAAGAAGACTTTGTAGATTGGTATTGGAGACACAGGCTAATCTTGGGCTTATGGATTTGATCTGGATTGAGCTGGGAACTTTTCTCAATATTCAACTGATCTTGTATGTAAAACTCTTTCTTATATAAATATGTCACCCTGGATATGTTTCTGTAGTCTATTGAGACTAATACAGCTATATACACACATTGGAGTACTATACATCCCAACAAAGCAGTGATGAATGCATGAAGTATATCGTCTCATAGAAGGAGTTGGAGGAAATTATGGTAAACAAAGTTAGCCAAGAGCAAAAGGACAATTACAACATGAATCCACTGAGGTAACACAAAAAGCACAATTGGCGTAGAGGATAAGTTACTGCGTAATTTCTGGGTCAAGGTACCCCGGCATGGGTCAGACCCAACCTGGGGATGCAGATGGCTTCCCACTGTAAAGGAGGGGATTAAAAGACACTCCTAGTGGGCGGGCAGGTACTCATCCGCCCCCGAGGAGGAGGGTATTGGTGATTTCTCCACAGGAAAGGGAGGGAAAACCAGACCTCATTCCACCATGCCAAGCTTTAGGGCAATATCCTGGCATGGAGCAGCACACTAATAGACAGTACTGTGGGGACAGTCCCAATCTGAGCTATGTTAACTTCTTCCTAGAAAAATGTATTACAAAGGACAGTGCTGAAGTAATAGACTGGGGAGAGTGGGCAGTCAGCCTGACCACACAGGAGGAAACTAAGAGGGAGAGAGAGAGAGAGAGAGAGAGAGAGAGAGAGAGAGAGAGAGAGAGAGAGAGAGAGAGAGAGAGAGAGAGAGAGAGAGAGAGAGAGAACACCTCTCTCTGTTCCACCAAGTCTCAATGAACACACTTCTGTTCAGAAGAGTCAATGCACAGAAAGCATCATAGGTTGACCTTGACATGAGACACTATGTCCTCTCAGTGGCCCACCATGCTGTGGGGGACTATAGTGGAGACACAGTACAGGAAGTGAGTCCAGTCTGAGCCCCTCACAGTGGGGCAGATTATGATGGGAGCGCAATAGTGCAGTAAGGAGAGTGAAGTCACAAAGTGCCTGAGGAATCCTGAAAATAAACTTCTGACTTGAGGTCAGTACTTGACACCTCATCAGACCTGATTAGAAGATATTCATAAAAGTCAGCAGATAGACCTGGAACTATTTCTAGGATTTTTCTTTCGTTTTCATTTCATTTCTTTTTCCTTTTTGTTTAATATGTCTATCTATATAAGGTATGCAGGATAAACAATCCTGAAGAGAAAACAATAGTATTGATGGTTCTGGGGGCAGGGTGTTGGGGGTGGGATGTTAATGGGAGAGGAGGAGAATGGGGGCTGGTGGAAGGGAGGGAGGAGCCAACAAACTCAATGACAAGCGAGCAACAAGGGATCTAAAATCAATGGTGAGGAGGGTGGAGAATGCCTGGTTGTGTTTGATCAATTGTAATGTAGCTGAGAGGAATTACTGAGAACTGAATGAAGGCTGAACATGATTGTGGGACAGGAGGAAGGTAAGAAGAAACAGGAAATAAATAGGAAGCAAAAGCCTTATATAGAGGTATAAGGCAGATACATATGAAAATATATTAATATATAAGAATAGGGGTATTTATCTGTGTACATATATTTATATGTTAAATTATTAAGGTAGCAGACAGAGTTTGGGGCCCTGCATAAAACTCTCCTCAACACAAGAACATTTTGTTCTAATAACCTGGCACTCCATGATATTTACTTTCCCCCCACAAGATCAATGAAGACAAATTGGGTGCATAAGAAAAATGTGGTGAAGAAACTGATAGTGCCTGGCTATTAAAGACTATAGCACCTGAGGTCTTAAAGGCTTGAAGGTAAGCAAGTGGCCATCTAGCAGGGAAGCAACAAAGTCCACATGAAAGAAACACACTAGGCTCTGTGGTCACAAGGTGTTTATGGGATTGGGTATCAGAAGATCAAAAACAAACAATTATATAGATGTGAAGGAGAGGAGTCAGAGTGGAGACCTAAGGCCTATAGACATTTAGACATCCCCTCCCAGAAGGGTGACATGGAAGGGATGATTCAGCCAAGGTCCAGTATAGCACCAACAAACACACAACATTCCTTCGGTTGTTTCATACTTCCCCACTCATACCCCTACTATCAAGACCCCAGTTTTACCTCACAGATCCTGCTAGACTTGAGTATGTATGTACAGTGGCATGGATAAGAGCGCTCCACACATGGAATCCAGGACAGATAAACCCCTCAGGAACAATAGTGGGAGTAGCAATACCATGAGGGTAAAGGGAGGGGAGGTTGGGGAAGGGGGAGAAAGGGGGAAGTTGGTGAAGGGGGAGAAAGAGGGAACTTATAATAATGATGGGTGAATAACCACCACCACCAACCCCCCAGGGAGATGATCAACAAAAATGTAGGTGAAGGGATACAGTGGACAGTGTAAAATATGGAAAAACAATAATGAGATATAATTTATCAAGGGTTCACTGGGTGGGAGGGAGAAAGGAGCTGATAATACAGGTTCAAGTAGAAAGACAATATTTTGAATACAACAATGGAAACATATATACAAGTTTGCTTGATAAAATTGATTTATGGATTTTATAAGATCTGTAAGGGTTCTAATAAAATGATTAAAAAAATTTTAAATATAACTGACACTACTTTTTCTGATAGCTGGGCACCATCTGGCTTCTTCATCACATTTTGTTATCATACCCATACCTTTAGGGATCTCTTCATGAAGGTTATTATCAAGCAGGGTCAAATCATAAGAAATAATTGCTTGCCTAACTTTGCTCAACATGATATCCTCTAACTCTTTCCATGAGACGAGGTGCTTCATCGTTTCATCACTGTTTTTAGGGATGCATAGTATTTTACTCCATTTGTTTATTGATGGAAATTTAGGCTGCTTCCAATTCTTTGTGATTGTGATCTGTGCAACAAAGATGTTTGGCCGTGACTTTTTTCTTATTTCTTCTGGGTATATGCCCAGTAGTGGAATTGCTGGGTCATAAGGTAACTCGATTTCTGTTTTAGGTATCAGCAAATTATTTTCCACAGTAGCTGTATGTACTTTTATTTTCACATTTTACACCATCTGTTGTCTCCCTTCAACCATGTTTCTGTTGTTTGTCTCCCCCCTCCGGGTGGTGGGGTGGTGGTTGTTGTACATCCATCATTGCAATCAGTTCTCCTTTCTCCCCCTTCTCTTCCCACCTTCCTACAATGCTGTGTAATACCTGTGGCTGTATAAAAAATTTTAAATCAGATAACATAAGCCAACCCACTTTATTCTTCTTCTTGAGGATTTCTTTGCCAATTCTGGATTTCTTCCCTTTCCATATGAAATTAGTAGACACTTTTCCCATATGTAATATAATATAACATAACATAACATAATATAATATCAGACTGTAAATACAGTCTATTGTAATGTGCTGACTGCCAACTTTTTCTCCTTCAGAATGATTGATGGGTGCAAATCACTGCTTTTCAATTATTAGTCAAGCCCATAACCATTGCACTGTTACAGTCAGAATGTACTCAATAACAAACAATAATACAAACAGCATTCCTTTATTATAAGATGAAGATTTTACTGAAAACAAGAAAGATCTGGGAGTATCAGGATATTGGAAATGAGAATGGAAGATGAGATTAAAGAGTGATGCCTTTGGGAATAGAGTATTATAGTCTTGAGAAAACATTTCAGAGGCTCAAATGTGGCCATCATAACCAACCGAAGGCAGAAGAGCAGAATCATCAAGAGTTCTAGAGTCATACCTGAAATAAGGCAGCTGCTTCCAAGTTTAAGAGTTTGTGGACTCGGGTAATTCCCTATTTACTCTTAGACTTCCAGATTTTTCATCTGTAAAGTGGGAATAATCATGGTAGTTTCCTTGTGGGATTATTGTTGAAATTAAAATAAATAGCCTGATGAACAGTAGTTGTTATTAATATTATATTTATTATTATCAGAATATAGGATATTTAGATTTATGCTATAATTTTTAATAAAATTTTAATAATTTTTAAAATTTTAAAAATAATTCCTTATGGGAGGTCAAAATGGTCAGAGAAATGTACTTGTTACCACAAACCATATTCATGTATAATTATGCCTTATTCACAACTATTCCCAAGCTATCTGTATCAATTCATTTTCCAAATATATTTGAAAACATTATAAAGGAGTAGCATAAGAAACACCAGGATATTATGGGTCTTTTATCTCTCCAGAATATTTATTTTTAAGGAACAATATAAATATCTATTTATAAAGGAATGATGCCCCAGATACAATTGCTGTTGTGATACCATGTGCGAAGAGTGAGTGAGATTTCTCAAGAGAACTTTCAAGACTCTGAAATTTTAGAATCTCCTGATTCCTCTTTCAGTGACCAATCTTTCATATGGTAGTGGAGTGCTTAACTGTTTGTGTCACACAAAGATAATCAGTCATTGTATTTTAGAATAATATTTTTATAATCATAACCATAACTCTTAATTATCATGTTCTCATAGAGTAGCTAACAAAAGTGGAAAAAAATAATTAATTCAAAGAGTTAAACAGAACGTTTCTAAGGGCAGCTCAAGAAGACAAAATCAAATATGACATTTTCAAAGTTAGAAATATAAAATTAGAGAACCACAAAAGAAGAATATACTCATTTATATAACACTCAAGTTAAATTTTCCTGAAGATCACCCAACAATGGTCATAGCAGTACATTGACAGGGAGATCCCACAGGTGCAAGCCAGATTCAGAAGAGGATCTGGAATGAGGGACATCCTCGCTGAATTCCAATAGATCTTGCCTGAAACAGAGAATTGCAGAACGCTATTTGCTTGTGTCTTATTGACCATGACAAAGCATTTGACTGTGTGGATTATAGCAAGATATGGATAACCTGAGAAGAATGGGAATTCCATACTACTTCCTCTGCTCTTGAAAAACTTGTACATGGATCAAGTCAACGTGAGAAGAGAACAAGGGAAAGATGCATGGTTGAAAATCTGGAAATGTGTGTGTCAGGATTGTATCCTCTCACTACACTTATCCAGTTTTAGACTAAGCAAATCATCGGAGAAGCGGGATTAACTGAAGAAGATGTTGCCTACCAGGATTTCAGGAAGACTTTTTAACAACTTTGCTTGCCGAAAGTGAGGTGAACCGGAAGCTGTTGCTGATGGATACTGAGAATTGCAGAGTTCAGTACGGAGTAGGCCTCTATGCAAAGAAGACCCAAATCCTCACCCCTGGACCAATAAATAACACAACTGGAGAAAAGGTTGAAGTTGTCAGAGTTTTTGTGTTGCTTGGATCCACAACCAATGCTCAAGGAAGCACCATCAAGAGATCAATATATGTATTGCCATAGGTAAATCTTCGACACAAGACTTCTTTAGAAGGCTTTATTGGAAAGCAAGGATTTTACTTTGAGAACTAAGATGTGCCTGATCCAAGCATTGGTATTTTCCATGGCCCGATATGCATGTGATATGTGGACAATGAGTAAGGAAGACTGAAGAAGCATAGAGGCATTAGACTTGGGGTGCTGCTAGAGGATATTGAAACTAGCATGGACTCATACATGGGAAACCTGAACTGTGTTGGAAGAAGTAGGGCCAGAAAGCTCCTTAGGGCCAAGGATGACAAAATTTCCTGTTGCATACTTGGGACATGTGGTCAGGAAGAAGCAGCTCCTGGAGAAGGACATCCTGTTGGTCCGGTGGACAGGCAGCAAAAAGAGGAGGACCCTCAAGGGGATGGATGGACAGCAGCTGCAACATGGGCTCAGATACAGGGAAAATGCGTGAGGATAAGGCGGGCAGGGCAGTGTTTCCCTCTGTTGTGCACAGGGTGGCTGGGAGTTCGAGTCAAATGCATGGCAGCCAAGAACAACCAGCATAACTTCATATTGTTTGTGAACAAAATTGGACAGTTATGTAATTTTATGCATTTTTTGTTTTACTATTTAAATAGCCTTACGTCATGTTTATAATGAACACATACAAAATATTTTCTGTATGTGCACAGTTTAAACAAAGAATAATTTAGGGATATTTGACTTTTGCCTAGAATTCTAGTTGGTGTGCCCTCTGTTTGAAGATGTGTGGACGCCTAATGGTGGTTGTAAGGTGATAAGTGAAATATAAAATTTTTAGTAGTGTTATATTTATTTGTATTGAAAAATAATGGTTTTCTTTCAAAGTAGGAATAAAAACTTGTATTTACAAACAATTTAAGATTTTTTAAATGTTGGGTTAAAATTTTAATCAAATTAAAAATAATACATGAACATAGTTATGTAAGCTTTGGTAATGTTTACAAATGACTGGTCTCAAAGAATACTAGAATAGAAAATACATTTAAATTTAATTTCCTATAAATCATCTTCATAAGCTGTAGAAATACAATACTTTGCATTTAGCTAATATATACTGTGTAGGCAGAGTTTACCTGGCTACATAGTCATTTAGTGTTTGTGTGTGTTCTTTGATAGACATTAATTACAAATAAAGCATGACCCTTTATTATATGGAAAAAAATTCCATCCTCCTTTTTCACATTGTGAGAGGCAAGCCACAAATAAGTAGGATAGAAAACAGAACTACTAAACTATATTATTATGTGAGTTTAAAAATAGGAAACATTTTACTTCTCTTATTCAACATTACTTGTCCTCACACATTTCCAAACTGACAGAATGAGTACACATTACACACACACACTCAACACACTACCTTGCCCCAACAGTTCCACAGTTCTAATTAAAAGCTACATTTTGTTAAGCAAATTAGGAGCTACAATAAAGTGGAGGGAGCATGTGAAATGAATAATTAACGTTGTGTAGACTTCAGCATCATAATTAAGATTAAATGCTCTATGTATTCAAACTAGATTAGCACAGCCATTGAAAGAAGCAATGTGCTCAGTGGGAGAGTATGCTTTTGCTAAATAATGTTTTATGAAGAATATTCTAAAAACATTAAGCATAAGGTTGTCATATATAAAATGATTAAAGTTTTATACAAAAGAAGCTGTAATTCCGGTAAATGAAGTAATTTCATTTTCCTGCTGTTTTCACCTTTAGGAACATGCTGTAAATGGAAAAGAACTCCATGTGCTATCTTATTAAATAGAGTATGAATCCCTTGTTTGAAGTTAATGAACCCTCCCCACATAAATTTAGAGTGATGGACAGTTCTAGGCATTTAACTTCATCAGTTCCTTAGTTATCTTTTCAAAGGGTTCATTAGTTAACACATTATTTATTGAATCCCCGAATATCACTATCAAAATACTTGTGCATTACACAATATAAATGTTCATTTATTTTTACTTTCGTTCCATGTGGTGTCTTGCCATAATTTTTTAAAACTCTTATGTTGACAATATAAATAGCAACTTAAACAACTTAACTGCTACGGAGCCAATTCCATCTCTCAGGAACCGTATACAATAGACTAGAACTGCCTCTCTTGGTTCCTAAGGCTGTAAATCTTTACTGGAGGAGAGGCTGCTGCTGAGAGCTGCAGACCTATCTGTCAGCAGTTGATCAGGTCCCACACCCACCAGTAGGGCTCCTTTCAATGAAAATAGAGACTCACATACTTCCGTAGCATGTACATTTCATTCACATGGGCAGATGCCAACCTCCATGCTGAGATCACGCTCGATTCTGTGAGCTTTTATGAACTAATTTTCTTATGGATTTGCCACAAAATTTTTCAATTATACTTCTAACAAGGAGGCCTGATGATGCAGTGGTGAGTGGATCAAAACCACCAGTGGCTCCACAGGAGAAAGCTATGGTAGTCTACTTCTGTGAAGATTCAGCACTTTGCAAACTCTATAGTGTCATGTTACACAGTCCTAAAGGATTACTTAGTGCTGGGATGGCGGGACTTCATGTTATCAGCAGATGGGAGACAAAGTCTCACATATTTTGGACATGCTATCAGTGGAGAGCAGTGCCGGGCAAAGGATGGCATGCTGAGTAAATTAGAGGGGTGGTGAAAACCTGGAAGACCCTTGACAAGCTGGGTTGACAGAGTGGCTGCAACACAGACAACTGTAGATATGGCACAGGACTGGGCACTACTTTGTCCTATTGCGTGTAGTGTCACTGTGAGTTAGCATCAGCCCCATGACACCTAACAACAGCAACGTAAAATTGCTCAGAGTGACTCTATAGGACAGTTTCTATTTCTCCCAGCAAGATACTGGTGGCGTCAGACTGCTGGCCTGACATTTAGAAACAAAACACATAGCCTGCGGATTTGATGACAGTGAGTTGGCCTTTGTTCCTTGATAGGGTTGCAATGGAGAATTGCCATGAGCACCATGGCAGTGAACATGGTGGAGCCGAGACTTTGATTTGAGTAGGATTTCACTAAGTTTGAGTAGACTTGACAACAATGATTTTGTGTTTGGTTTTTATAATTTTAAAACAAACTAACATATTACTGGTGCAAATCTTTTCTGACTTATCTCTCCATTGTTTTGTCATTGACTTGGAACAATTCAAAAAGAAAATTATGAAGATTTAGCTTAAATGTAAATTAAGTGATCTGTGAAATGAGAAAAGATCAATTTTTGAAAGTATAAATATAAATGGATATATCTGTTTAGTTCATGTGAATAAGTTTATAGACATATGAAATTGAAAGTTAATGTAATTTTCCCACCAACTATTTGATATGCCCTCATATTTAGAGCTAGTGACTCTAAAAAGGAAAACAGTACACTGGAATGGGGAGGAGGAGGTGTGTCAAACAGGGGATTAGGGGATTATTTGACTCCCGATAATTTCTACACAAACATATTGCACCGTGAAGTGTTTCAAATGGCTTTCTTAAAGAAAAAAACGCAGGGACTACATTTATCAGTTTTGTCACTTGAGGTCAGGAGAGAAGGAGGTAGTGAGTGTGAACAGAAGGTATTTCACTACCATCCTATAGGCCTTTGCCATTTAAAATGTAGAACATTTAAGGTGGGACATCTTTCCACCTTATTCCAATGCTTGTTTTCATCAAAAATATTATTAAATTATTTCAGGGAAAGATGACGCCTCTGAATTATGGGAAGGTTCTTTGTAGAATTTATTTATTCTTTGATGAGGAATTATTCTGTGGAATTAACATTTAATACTGAAAAATAAGCAATCCCAATAAAGAAAATAGATAATGAATGACACATCAAAAGCTGTGTAAATCTGTTGCTAGTGAACTAAGGGAGGAATCCTAAAAATATTCTCTGTCAGCAGCAGAAGTTGCTGGCCAAGGTTCTTCTCCTAGACAAAAACACAACCAAAACATTCAAAAACATTCAATCAACGGGTTTAGTAAGAAATTTAAGAGTTTTATGTTTTTGCCCACTCAGGCTAGGACAATATTGCAAATTGTGATGAGGATAGATAACACAAATTTTGAGTTTATCAAGAACAAAAGACTATAGTTACCATCTTTGCTAATTAAGCAAATTATATTTTAAAATGACGTTAGTTAAGAGTTCTTCGGTAATAGCATTACTGCTTTGTAGATTAAAGTATTAAGTTGAAAGTTGGATACTATTACTGTAACTATAGTTTACATTTATAGCCATGTAATTGCAGGTCCTACAACTGGGAAGTACTAATAATCTTATCAGTCACAGTGCCTTGAATATTGTTTATGGCAGCATAAATATTGATATTAATGTAATCAAGAATCAATAGTGGTAATTCAAGGAGTCATGCAAAATATAACTAACTTGTTAAGTGAAATATTTTAAATCATATCAGGAATATATACTGTCACTGAAAAATTATGTGCCTAAATGCAAATCAAATTTAAATGCTAATTAAGAAACAAAATAAAGGTATGATCTGCAGACATGTTGAATGTGGCATGGTTTTCCCTTCTTAAAATGTTCTCTTTAAAGATGATATTTAGTATTTTTAAAAATGTTTCTATGAATGAATCTAGCAAACAGTATTTTAGATTTTCAAATGAATGAGAATGAGCCTCATCAAACAATATTCAAGTTTAGTTCAAATTTATTTGAGAAAAGCATTAACATTAGTAATTTGAGAAAGACATTAACAATATTATTGGGGTGCATAGTTTTATTGCCGTGGTAGGTAGTATGCGAAGATGCCCCCTAAATACCCTGAGCCCTGTATAACTCTCTCTGCTTGTGGTGGATATTATTTAATTTGGGGGCTCTCTTTCGAGGGCTTGCGCTCAGAGAGGAGACACACCAGAGAGGCTCCTGGTGACATCACAGGAGCGAAGTGGCAGGCTCTAGAGAGGATGACAGAGCACTCACTGATCCTGACTGTCTCTGGGAGCTCAGAACCACCACCGGGAAAATGGAGCACTTGGTGAAGCCGCTACAAAGCACGTATTGTGCTAACTACCTAAAAGGAGATTCCAGTCCTCAGGCTAAGGGCAGGCCAATCCACACTTTAAGTTCAGCAAGAAGAAACCCTAAACAGAAGATTCAATTAATCTATTCCTTTACTTCTGACCGACAAATATCTAGGAGTGCGCTCATTTTTTATGTAGAACAGAAAATGGAAACACTTTTTAAGCTGACCCAAGCCATTTTCCACCTTGCTTCCCCATTCTAGTATCAAAGCAACTGAAAATATGAAAGAAACACACATATTTTGCCGGACTTTTCAAAGTGAAACCATTTCACCCAATTTCTAAGGATCCAGACTTTAGCTTCAATTTGAGCCCAAACTGAAGTTCCAAACCAAATTTAAGTTACGAGGAGATTAATCACTAGCAGAATGCAGAAACTTCACTGAGATTAAGACTCCACTGAATTCTCTGGGAACGTGACAGTCTTGTGCGCAACAAGGTGCATTGAAAATGGAATTACTGCTCATGTTGTTAGGTTAGCATTTAACATGTTATCATTTGTGACCCATTTTTAATGTGTTCTAGTTTCTATTTTCTGCTGTTTCTTGGATTGAGGATTTTATGTCTTCTATTTTATTGTTGTTGGGATATTTTTGTGTGATTTATAAATATATGAAATCCTAGATAGGTAAATAGATAGGTAAATCTATAGACAAAGTAACTAGATGAATAGTTCCATAGGGTTATGGCAACAAAGGTTTGTAGGTAATGGGAGCTAATTATAATGGATACAAGTTTAAAGAAAATGTTCTAAAATTGATTGTGGTGATGCTTACATAACTCTTTTGAACTCATTTAGAGCATTGGATTTTATTACACATGAATTACATGCCAATAAAGCTGTTAAGAAAATAAAAACAGCCAAAAAATAATTTAATTATATGAAAATTTTCAGGGCATGGTTAGAAATATAGAAGCACCACTAGCAGAAATCTATAGATCTAGATGGAGAATATGCTGACAAATAATGCTTTCATATTTTGGTTAAGTAAGCATGATTTGTAGTGATGTTCCTTAACTAACCCTCTTATCTCCTAACTACATCCAATTTTCAACAAAGCCTAGAACTATGTGTCATAATTTAAAGGATCTAAGGGAAATGAACACTTACTGTACCTGATAACTGTAAAATGATCAAAGAGTAAGGTTGCACTGTCTGACCTCCTCTGAGGTCAAAAGGCGACAGAGCATCCTTACCTCAAAGCTGAGTCCTACTAGGCAAAGGTGAAAAACACCTCCACTCTGTCTTAGTTCTACATACCGGTTGTCCCTCCCACGTCACCCTCTACATCTATCCTGAGCTCAATAATTTATTGGAATAACTGAACTGAACTCACGCACAATACTCACAAATATGAGGTCTATTAAGGAAGGTAACAGGTGCAATGCAGGATTAGAAATGCTCCAGGTACAATTCTATGGACAGTCAAGTCTCCTCTCAGCTGTATCCTCAGGCAGACACCTCTGTTAGGCTCACAGTGCCTTGGACTCTCTACTGATTAAGTAAGTATTATAAAGCAGCCTAACTACTGCAATAAGTGCCCCAAAGGTACTCTAATCTGAAATAAGCCTTAACCCAAAGCTGCTCACCTCTAGCACTGTGGGTCAGCAAACCTAGTGTCCCCTATTAAGTGATTTGAGGCACTCCCCTTTACAATGGCGCCTTCTGCTTAAAGGCAACCAGCATTCCTCTTTCTGGGCCCAGAAGGATATGCCCTCTGTGGACCAGGCAGTGGATCACAGGCTCTTGGTTTTGTGGCGAGAGCAGTCTTTTCCTTTCTTTTATTTTTTTTACATTTTATTAGGGGCTCATACAACTCTTATCACAATCTATGCATATACATACATCAATGGTATAAAGCACATCCGTACATTCTTTGCCCTAATCATTTTCTTTTTTTCTTTTCTTATTTTACATCTTATTAGGGGTTTATACAACTCTTATCACAATCCATACATATACATACATAAATTGTATAAAGCACATCCGTACATTCTTTGCCCTAATCACTCTCAAAGCATTTGCTATCTACTTAAGCATTAGGTCCTCTTTTTTTTCCTCTCTCTCCCCGCTCCCCCCTCCCTCATGAGCCCTTGATAATCCACAGATTGTTATTTTGTCATATCTTGCCCTATCCAGAGTCTCCCTTCCCCACCTTCTCTGCCGTCCATCTCCCAGGGAGGAGGTCACATGTGGATCCTTGTAATCAGTTCCCCCTTTCCAACCCACTCACCCTCCACTCTCCCAGCCTCGCCCCTCACACCCCTGGTCCTGAAGGTATCGTCCACCCTGGATTCCCTGTGCCTCCAGCCCCCATATGCACCAGTGTACAACCTCTGCCCTATCCAGTCCTGCAAGGTAGAATTCGGATCATGGTAGTTGGGGGGAGGAAGCATCCAGAATCTGGGGGAAAGCTGTGTTCTTTATCGGTACTACATCGCACCCTGACTGACCCATCTCCTCTCCTAAACGCCTCTATGAGGGGATCTCCAGTGGTTGACATTTGGGCCTCGGGTCTCCACTCTGCACTTCCCCCTTCATTCACTATGGTATGTATATATATATACATACATATATATATATTCATTTTTTTCTTTAGCATGATGGCTTATACCTGGTCCCTTTGGCACCTCGTGATCGCACATGGTGTTTTCTTCCATGTGGGCTTTATTGCTTCTGAACTAGATGGCTGCTTGTTCACCTTCAAGCCTTTAAAACCCCAGACACTATCTCTTTCGATAGCAGGGCACCATCAGCTGCCTTCACCACATTTGCTTATGCACCTGTTTGTCTTCAGCGATCCTATCATGGGGGTGTGCAGCCAATGATATGATTTTTTGTTCTTTGATGCCTGATAACGGATCCTTTTGGGACCACGCCATCACACAGGTTGGTGTGTCCTTCCATGTGGACTTTGTTGCTTCTGAGCTAGATGGCCACTTGTTTATCTTCAAGCCTTTAAGACATCAGTCACTATCTCTTTTGATAGCTGGGCACCATCAGCTTTCTTCACCACATTTTCTTGTTCACCCACTTTGGCTTCAGCAGTTGTGTCGGGAGAGTGAGCATCATAGAGTGCAAATTTAATAAAAGAAAGTATTCGTGCATTGAGGGAGTGTTTGAGTAGAGGCCCAAGGTCCTTCCGCCAACTTAATACTAAACCTATAAATATAGACACATAGATCTATTTACCCATCCTCATATATATATTTGCATGTACATGTCTTTGTCTAGACCTCCATAAATGCCCATTGACTACCAGTTCCTTCCTCCATCTCCCTTGACTTTCCTCCTACCCCACTACCATGCTCCGTCCCCACGTGGGCTACAGCTATACTTCTTCTCTACGCAACCTTACCCTTGATCATTCCCCACCAGGCCTGCCACACCCCCTCACTACCATTTTGGGTCCCATGTTGTTCCCTTGTCCCTGTGTTTGTTAACACCACTTCCTTACACCCCTACCCCCCACCCCAAGTCCCCCCGGAACTGTCGGTCCCATTGTTTTTCCTCCAGATAGTTCATCCAGCCTGTCCTAATCAGACACTAACATGTACGAAGACAAGACAGAGGAAAACAAAGCAACAGTATACAACCAGACAACAAAACAACAAAACACTGACAAAGAACAAAAGAAAACACTTCACAAAAGAAAAGCTTGTAGTTAGTTTAAGGATCGTTTGTTGGCCCTTAGGAGCGTTTTCCAGTCCAGTCTGTTGGGGCACCACGCCCTGGCCCCAAAATCCACTTTCAGCATTCCCTGGGGACCTTGCCACTCCATTCCCTTGCTGTTCCACTGCACTCCCCCAGTGCTTTGCCTCGGTGTGGTGGGATCAGGTCAGGTGCAATTCCCACACTATGTCTCCGGTGCTGTCCCCTGTATCGCCCTTAGTCACTGAGAGGCATCATTTCTCATAGTGGGGCCAGCCATGTTGTTCTCTCTGTGGACTGGCGAGAGCAGCCTTTTCAAGTAATTCCCTGCACCAAAATTTATCATGGCTGGCCTTGTTGTTTTTGATATTTTATCCCATTTAATCTTCCAAAAAACTTCAGAGTCCATTTGAAAGATACAGTGAAGCAGAAGCTCTAGGCATGAGAAACAGGGATCTTTGTGGGGGAAGCTCTAAGGGAGTACCAGGACAAAATGAAGAGGGCAGTGGACTCCCACATGTTTGAGGGTTTTAGGGGCCATCTAGTTGGCTCAGCCTCACAGTGATTCTATATACAACAGGATGAAACATTTCTCCGTCCAGTTCCATTCTTACAATTGTGTTTGAGCCCCTTGTTGAAACAATTGTGTCCATCTAGCTCAGTGAAGGTCATTCTCTTTTCTATCTCAGTGAAGGTCATTCTCTTTTCTCTGAACACTCTACCAAATAGTCTGACCACCCTCACTTCTGAGGAGCATTCTGACTGTACTTATATGAGAATTAACTTGCTCTTCTCAGAGTCATATTTTGAGTGGGTGTCAACCAAAGCTCCTCCGCCAACACTAATATCAGTGTTCCACTGTTAGTCATAAGGCTTTCACTGGTGAACCTGTAAAAAGGGGTCATTCTCTTCCTTCTCAATAATCCATATTAGTTTGGACATGTTCATTAACCTGTCTTCCATTGTTGACCCTTTTGGTATTTTAAATACCAGTGGCATTGATTCCAACATTAAAGCAACACAGAAGTCACAGCGCTATGACAAACTGATATATACTTCTTCTGGCAACCCACAGTATACGCAAGAGTCCTCAACAGCACCACCATAATTCAAGTGCAACAATTCTTCTCCGGTCTTTTGGGGCATTGATAAGTGTCTTCAACTGTTGAATACAGATAATATGGTCTGAAATGTAAACACCACTCCCCCTGATTAATTCACATTTAAAAAATCTTTTCCAGTCCTTCTTACGTATTGGCTAGCTTTCACATGTCACAGAATAAGATATTGGACATGACATGGACTGGGTCATGTCAACTTGATTCCTCTAAGTGGTATGTTTGCTGTTTTAACATATCTGGTATCCAAATTAATTTTTTAAGAATTCATTTTATTGGGGGTTCATACAGCTCTAATGACAATCCATACATCCATCCATCGTGTCAAGCCCATTTGTACATTTGTTGCCATCATCATTCTCAAAACATTTGCTTTCTACTTGAGCCCTTGGTATCAGCTCCTCACGTTTCCCCTTCCATCCCACACCTTCCCTCCCTCCCTCCCTCCCTCACGAACCCTTGATACTAAAGTAATTTTTTAAATATTCTGTTCACTAACAGAAATACAGATGGCTACCATGAGCTATTTACTGGCTTGCCACAAATAAGTACATAGTGAAAATCCTTGTTCTTTTGTTATTTAACCTTCCCCCAAACATATCTTCTTCACCTTTAAAATGCAATAAAAGTGTCTGTTTTTATTCAGTTGCCGAATTAAATTAGATAATGAACATAAAATCCTACAAAATGCATCAGTCACTTAAAGACATTTCAGTGAATAATTGGTAGTAAATAATAGGAATAGTGATGACTGAGTTGGAGTATTAAAATTTAAGAATCCATTTTCTCAGCTAAATTATTAAAAACATTATTGAGAGTCATATTATGCAATGAACTTTCCACTTGTTTCTTTCCATACATATATTACAATCATTACATTTTTGCTAGGTGTTTCTTACCTGTTTCTACCTATGAATTTATATATGGTTTGATATCAGTACATCATTTAAAACTAATCTGATTATTATCACCTTGATCTCACATAGTTTAGGAAACAATATCCTTTCATAAAAATTGGCAGGCACACAATTCAATCATTTGTGAAGGAAGCAATATCTAGGAATTGTCTTTTATTCAGTATTGATGGGAACCTAGCTTCCCATTTGTCTAAGTTAGAGATCCCAAGAACCAATTTATGGCTATGTTGTTTGACTAAAGAAGTATGTGTCTATTCTGTGCTTTACAATGATTTACAAGTAACTGGTTTTCAAAATTTTAAAATTGAGAAATGTACTTTACAATCATAATTTCTAGCTTTATTTCCTTTAAAATGAGATTTGCACTTGCATTTTAAAAACAAATATTACATTGACCAATATTCATGGTCAAGATATTAGGATGGGATTATAGCATTTGAACTTAAATGTTATAGAATTTTAAGAAACTATGAGAATTTCTTTCTTTCCTTGTTTCTTTTTAAAATTATCTTATTGGGAGCTAATAAAATTCATCACAATCCTTACATACATCCATTGTATTGAGAACATTTGTACATTTGTTGTCCTCATCATTCTCAAAACATTTGCTCTCCACTTAAACCCTGATGTCAGCTCCTCAGTTTTTCACCTCCCTCCCTGCTCCCCACTGCCTCATGAACCCTTGATATTTTATAAATTATTATTTTGTCATGTCTTACACTGTCCAATGTCTCTCTTCTTCACCCACTTTTCTCTTGTCCATCCCCCAGGGAAGAGGTTATATGTAGATCCTTGTAATCTGTTTCCCCTTCCTACCCCCATCTTCCCGCCACACTCTGGTATCGTCACTGTCGCCTGAAGGGATCATATGTCCTGGATTCGATGGGTTTCTGGTACCTATCTGTACCAGTGTACATCCTAAGTGTTTTTTTTTAATTTAAAGAATAATCTAAAATGTGAACATTGTCTTGAAATTGGGTCATGATAGGTTCTGTGTGCACTTTCATTTGCTTGATGGGAACATTTGGTTTATTAAAGAATCTATTGGTAGAGTTTTGGTCATTTAGGAACATTTTGATGAGAGCTCAGAAAGAATGAGGAATCCTATAGGGAGAATCCATACAGGGTAGACCCTAAGTCTAATCACTCCTGGTCATTAAAAGTCACATCTGACACAAAGACACATAAGGAGAGAACCAATGTCATGCTATTCCTATAAGAAAATAAATGCTGAGAGTTAACTTTCATAGAAGTATTCAACCAGGATGAGATCCTGGTTTGTTTGTTTGTTTTTGCCTCAAAATCTATGAAAAAGTAAAATTCTATTTTTAAATCCACCTCTTTGGGTATTTCTGGTGCACAAGTAGAAGGTAATTCAGTCAGGATTTATGTAATTAAATTTATTGTATTATCTAACACATTGCCATAAGTTGATTCCAATCTTTGGAAACTGCACAGAAGTCAAAATAGAGCTACACTCCATTGGATTCTCAGTGTCTAATTTTTTCTGGAGTAGATATTCAGGTCTTGCGTTTGAGGAACCCACAGTATAGTCTAACCTCAAATCTTTCACTTAGCGATCAAGCATGTTAATCATTTGCACCACTCAGGGGCCCCGCAGTGCCATCTAAGCACTATTAAATCCAGAGAATTAGGAGCTATCACAATTTCATAAAATTTATTTTTGAAGATAAATGAAATAAATATTTTTTTTTATTTAGAAGCAATTTACTAAAGACTGGAAACAAATTGTTCTTTCAGACATGTCATTTTACCTTAAAATGAAAGCATGATGTAATCACATTAAACAGCAATTAATCATCAATTAATCAAAATTTGGATGGCTTTTCTGAGAAGAATTGTCTCTGGGAATAACAAAATGCTAGTGTGCACTGTGCTGTTGCATATTGGATATTTTGCATTGCCATCTACTTTGGGGAATTTCCATACAAGCCCTTTTCTCTTGGAACAGACAATTTCATGTGATGCTATACCGCACAGCTGCAGTTTAGGGAATTCCCTTTTGCATTTATTGGACTGAATCCTAATTACTATTATAAAGAATTTCACCCACATATCTATTGACTATATAATTGATACTTTGGTATCAATCATATACTCACCATATATGATTTTAAAATATTAAATAGAAAAGAAAAGAGCATTCTAATCACTCGTAAACAATCGTTTTTTAAAAATATCAACACATTTTCTAATATAGCCCATGTTTAAAAGTACAGGAGCATTAAACACCAATTAAAACTATCAGGTAGTTTCATAGTTAGGGTTAAGTATTCTAGCAAAAGCACTTTTTCACCTTGGGGATTATGTTTCATTTCCAAGATAATCCTCAAATTAAAAAGATATACATGTTGCTACGGCCCTATTTCCTATGCACAGTAGCTCCCTTTTTCCCTCAAGCGCCCCCTTGGGTCATCTTACTGTGAAAGCAGTTCTTTCTTTATTTTTTTCACATTTGTATCCTGAGCTGCATAACTGGAAACAGCAAACAGTTCTGCATATTTAGAGTGTGTTTAATTGCAAGCTTAAACTCTGCAGAATCAGGGAGGTCAAGATTATCTTAGAAAAACCATGAAGCTTGCAAACTTCGGCTCCATTTCTTTGGGGTTGGATCTGAGTTTATTAATGCAATTGATATAGGTATACATTTAGTTGCAGATATAAATGTAGATGTAGATATGGACATCAACATGTCATTAGCATATATTTCTTATACCAGGTTAAGTCTCTGCAAATAGAAAATTAGAAAGTTTTTCTTTCTTGTTGGTATGGTTTGGTTTCAACTAAGATTCCTATTTTGTGTCCACTTTACAGCTTCATTTTATATTGAGAAAAAGAAAATTTTCTAAAATTGATTGTGGTAAAGATTGTACTACTCTTCTTGATATGGTTGAATAGTATGATATGTGGATGAAGTACCAATAAAACTGATGCTGGGCAGTGTAAGATAAGATAAAATAATAATTTATAAACTATTAAGGGCTCATAGGGGAGGGGGGAGCGGGAAGGGAGGGGGAGGGAAATAACAGGAAAATAAGCTGATTCCAGGAATCCAAGTGGAAGGTGAATTTTGAGAATGACTAGGGCAATGAATGTATAAGGTTGCTTTACTCAATTAATGTATGTATGGATTGTGATAAGAGTTGTATGAGCCCCAATAAAATTATTTATTAAATAAAATAAATAAATAACGGTGTTGTTTGTTTGTTTTCTAAAAAGCTACTTTAAAAAAAAAATCTACCAGAAAGTTTAACCATTTGAATAGCTGTAATATTCAAGGGTAGTGAAGCTGTCAGAAAAGGTTGGAGAAAGACTCTGTTAGTAAAGCATTTAAGAATGCTCTTTGCATAAACCACTTTCTGTAAATTAACTGTTAAAAATGATATTGTGTAAAATGAATGGTAAGAAAGAAAAGTCTGCTCATCAAGTTCTCCTGTTATTCTGCAAACAAGGAAAAGTAGCTATGTCGAATTCTCACTTCTAGGGTTCCTGGGAGGGCTCTGGTGTGAAGAACCCTCACAATTAGAATTGTCCGGCAAAGGCCGTTGGAAGGTCTAACGATTGGACAGCAGTGGCGATGAGGATCTAAAACAGATAGACTGAGAGAGAATTTCACTCAATGGAGGATTCAGCTAAAAAACTTTTTACTTGATGATGATGCCTAAAATATAAGTATTAGCATGTTCTTAATGTTTGCTCCCTATTATTAATTATTTCCTTTAAAAGGGTGTTGAGTGATTACTAAAACTTTCTTTCCAGCACACTAACCTTGGAATCTTTCTAAGTAGCCTGGTCTGATCTTTTGAAACAGATTTCCCAAAGACAAATCTTCTTAAAGATCTCAAGAGCTAAATACTAATATTTCCAAGAAATTTATCATACATCTATCTATCTTCAAGTTATATGTGCAGTAATTACATTTAGACTATGAAATTCTACATGGTAATAGGAAGAACTTCCAAGCCCATAGTCTAGGGAGGATTAAAGTGCCATGATAAACATTTTGTTTACCAATAAACTCCTTAAAGTTTTTTATGCGAATAGTTAATATTGTCCAAAGAACAAACTCAGTCTTCAGTGCTGTGTAAAGGAAGGCTTTTGCCTCTGAGGGCATTGAGTTAATAGACAACTTGTAGAAAGAAACTTGCTTTCTATATGACAAGGTTATATTACAACTAGTGGGCAAAGATTAACAGGTCTGAAATTCTAGAAACTTGTTATGAATATTTATTATACCACACGACTATTGAGTAGAAAAGATATATGTATTCTATTGTCACAGTCTTTCTAAATACTCAAGTGTATTATAAAAACATACCTTCTTCTATATGACTATAGCTAATGATCAAATTGCTATTTGTGTTACAAAAGATTAATGACGTTAAATCATATTTAGATGATTTAATAGATAATTATATATTTTTAAATTATTAATGCAAACATAATACCAGGAAGATATAAATAATTAATGATGTACTTATAAATAATTTCTATTAGTGAAATAGATTAAGAAAATGATTTGTCCTTACCAGTGAGCACATAAATGTTTAATAATAACGACCACTGACATCATTTAGATTCACCTCAAACCTCTAAAATTTAAGTCTTTAAAATAAATAATCTGCAATATTTTTAAATGGAAACTAAAGGCCAAAACAGTGCCATGCATATTAGCTTTACTTACTTCAATTCATTAAGAACATTTTAAGTCTATTTTTAAGTCTATATTTAATTATAGTGTTCCAATCATCTTTAATAGATATTTATAAAGATATGGCATATAAAAATATTATATCTGAACAATATTAAAATACGTATGCTTCTGTAAATATAAATGAAATTCATAGCTATAAACCATACCAGGCTTAACTTTTATTTTCTCTGGCTTTATATTTTGCTATATCAGAGACATATACTTGTTTCCAGAATTTCTTTACACTGTAATATAGCAATAGACTCCAATAAGCCTCAACCATGTCCAGCTACTAAGATAATGTGCTTGGGTGATTTCCCTTCATTTCATTTTCCCTTCCAGTTAACAAGCACACATTTGATTTTTGTTAATTAAGTGCAGTTACTTGCAAAAGAAGAGCACATTATCTCACAGCCAGTTTCAGGAGACCAGTGAGGGCTAAAGAGCCGCACACTCCCTAGGAATGCCCAGGAACAACTTCCCCAGCCGTCTCCTAGGCTCCTCCTGGACTCAGGAAACTCTACCTCCATTTGGAGCAGGCATATCTCCTGTTTGATGAAACAGTTCTGAGGCGTTACCACTAATTATAACCCATATTTTAACTGTGTGTGTTTTAGTTTTTCTACGGATTAGCATGATCCTTGTGGCAACCTAACAGTGTATGTGTGGTTCTATATAAACAAGCTGCTTATCTGTCTACCTAGCTATCTATATACTGTGATAGTTAGGTTTTGTATCAACATGGCCTGCATTAAGATTTCCATTGGTTTGGAAGCTAAGACATAATAAACCTCCATGATGTGACTTAACACATTGTATCGCTTCTGTAAGTATATGTACCATGCGCAGCCATTCAGTTGTGAAAGTAGGGGATATAATGCCCCTACTCAGATCACAGCCCTGATGAAATCAATTGAAAGGAAGTTTTCTCCAGGGTGTAGTCGATTTACAATATAAGGAGACACTGGGGAAAAGCTTATTTGCTTTATCATGTCTCTGAATTCGACATCTGAATCATCAAGTTCCAGTTCTTTGGACTTGAGCCCATAGCTGCGATAGCCTCGCCCTGTTCGAGGAGCTAGCAGTGGCCTGTGCAGGCCCAGGTATTCCTCTGTGCTGGAGCCCAAGAGCCCACACAGCTATGAGAACTAGGAGAAGCCTACTTTTAACATCTGACCCAGGACGGGAATTTGCCCAGGCTTGGACTTGCTTACTTCGACAGCTGTGTGATCCAGTTTCTTGAGGTACATTTCTTTTTATTTCTACTAATATAAACTTCCCTCGCTTTCCCTTTCACTTGAGTGAATGACTAGATCCATAAATGTAAGGAGTCCAAGACAGTGAAAGAACGACAAAAAATGGGAAGTTCTCCATAAACCTAAATGGAACACTTTATATGACACTTACATACATATATACCTGAGGGTGTGTAAGTATGTAAAAAAAAAAGCATAGCTATAGAATCATTGAAACCTTTGTCAACAAAGTCATCAAATATAAACCTGCTATTTCTTGACATTTCGTTCATCTAGGTCCATATACTTGTGAAAAACTACCCATCCAACGTCCTAATTCACCGGGCACATAATTCTACACTCTTCAACTTATACCATGTCAAAATGGCAGTTTGGGTATCCTCAGGTACTCACAGCTTGTCCCTGTGAAATGTCCTTTGCATTTTCGGGACAGAAGGCGGCGGCAAAGGTGGGGTCAGGACTGTAGTGTGAATGGAGGGCGGGTGCCGGCAACATGCTCTTGCGAGGGCTTGCGCCTCTCACGGGACGCCAATGAAGGTCTTTCCCGTTGTGTAAATGGGCAAGAAAAACAATCTGCTACTCAAACTTCCTGAACTCTTCTCATCAAGGCAGCTTTAAATTTGCTTTAAAATTATTTTTAATAAGCTCTTGTGAACACCTTTTATCCTGGCAGAAAATTGATCAAATTACCCCCTCCAAAGAGTCACTATAACCTTCTGAACAGAACTTTTTTTTTTTTTAGTTGAATGAATCTAGTAGATCCCCTCAGAAGTACTGTGTTGGTTGGGCTCTCTTTTTTTGGTTTTTGTAGGCTACTCACAAGACAACTCCCTACCATCAAGTTGATTTTGATACAGAGGCATCTAGTAGGACAATATCGAATGCCCCTGTGTGTTTCCCAGACTGGAAGTATAGTTCTGAGAAATCTTGTCTACAGCCATTCACTGATTGAAGAAGCATGATCAGGCACACTTTCTATGGAATAAACTTATGTATATATGAACTGGAAACTTAAGAACACCACTTTTTACATATCCTCCTATATGTTATAAATTACATTTATATTTTAAAATATGCTTGAAAATGGATTCTAAGAAATATGTGTTTATCTATTAATTTAAGCAAACAATAATGTAGATGGTTAGACCAGAAATTAATGATCTTAGTACATGCAAAGGGTGAGTGGGAAGGAATATATGGAAGGTATAAGAAGGTGTGGTGATTCCATGATAATTTTATTATTTATAAACATGGTGATAATTTTCATACTCAAATAATATATTTCAAAAATTCCAGCAAGAAGTGGGAAAGAGCTCAAATTTAAGTGTAAATACTAACAAATAAACATACCTTTATTTAAATATATAGATAGAATTGGGATTATATATTAATGCTGTATATTAAATATATATTATTATTATATATAAGTATACACACACACACATATATATATATATATATATATATATTCACACCTGGCTGGCAGTAACTTAAGAAACCTTAGAAAACAAGATTTGGCTCCATATAATAATTCCAAAGACCAAAATTTAAATATATGTAAACATTTTATTATGACAAGTAACTCTATTTTATTCTGAGAAATGAGTTAATAATTCTGTCCTTACTTTAGAATACTGAAGCTCCTTTATGTAATGAACAAATAAAATACATTGCTAATCTGATACAGGTTTTTCATTGTAGGAGAGGAGTTAAATTAGGAACTATAAAAACCCGCTTATATCATTTCTGTGATGTTCTTGCAAGGAAATGTGTTATTATATCTATACTATGAAGTAATGATAAAATTGAGGAAAATTCTATAGTGTAACTAAATAGCAACTCTTAATATTCTTAGAATTATAAAAGACAAAGAAAAGTGGAAGAATTATCTCAGAATAACCGATACATAATAACTGAATGCAATACTTGAACCTGCTTTTGATCCTAAATATGAAAATGTGCATTACTGGGACAATAGATGAAAGTTGAGTAAATTTTATAGATTAGTTAATAATTTATCAGTGTTAATATCCTCTCTGAAAATTTAATCATGTAGTTGTTACGCAATATGCTAACATTTAGAGAATTTGCGCAAAAGGTCTAATGGACTTTATACTATTTTTGCAAGTTATTTCTAAAGCAATAATTGCTTTAAAATTTAACCAAATTATTGAAAAAGGGAAAGCCTGCTAATGGCATTAGTGCTCGCATTAAAAAGTAGGAAAAATACACAAGTAAGCAGAAGGAAAAGGGAAATAATTATTGATAAAGGGTATATCCATGATTTTGCCAAGCCTGGCCTAGGAATTTAGGAGATTTATAAAACATACCAGTGTCTGTAGACCTCTCTTCTGATTATATTATGCAGTCACTTTCAGGAGTCAGATATCTGAGTGAAATATAAAAAGAAATTATTGAGAATATATTCTTTTCTCTAAGGACAAGTCCTGTAGGATACCCCTTATCTGGGAAATCACATCACTGGGTTAGAGTTGATATTCCACCTGTTGCAGCATTCAGAGCTATGAGTTAAGTTATTTTTAAAGGCAAACAATATCACTTTTATTCATCATCACGATATATCACATCAGCATCATATTGAAAAATAGAAATCTAATAAGGAGTCACCGGAAGGCATACTAATATATTTAATTGCCATCAGTTGAAGGCATACACAAATATTTGAAAGCACTTATTTGCTTGACTATGTTGACTTTAACATCACCACTTAGCTCAAATGCTCGAAAAACCATCTTATGTGCATTTGTGCGGTCCTTGTTGGAGTCAATTAGCCTCAGACAGACCCCACATGACAGAGTCTCAGTGCCCAGAGGGCTTCCTGTCATGTTTACAAAGCCATTGCCAGGTGTGCCTTTGGAGAGGGACTGGGTGGGTTTAACATTTCTGTTGGCAGCTGAGTGCATAACAATTATGCCACCACGCCTCCTCAAAATGTATGCATTTGCAGGACTTAAAAAATAAAGTTACTCATGAAAACTTTAATATGTATGTCTTTAAGTGCGTGCATATAGACTCTTTTTACCTTAAAATGCTTTTTTTCCCTATCAAATCAGGCTGGGTTTTTATCTTCTATTTCTGCCTTTAATAGATTTATGTGAATTTAAGTACACCCTTTGATCTTTCAGTTTCTTCCTGGACTGAATTCTATGGTCGTCATTGCACAATGGCAGCTTAAAATGGAACATCCGTCATGGGATTCTACTTTAAATCTCCCCACCCGGTATCACAAAGCAATACTTGAGAGTATCAGTAGAGACAATGCTTTTGAAAACAGTTAGGAAAAAAGGAATATCTTGCTCATGTTTTTAATGTATGGATTGGGCAGGCAGGCTAAATGAAAATTCAATATGATTATACTAAAAATAAGAGTAACATTATGTACAGGTAAATACTTATAATTTAAGGGAAAAGAGTTAAATGATTCTAGTAAGTGAAATTCAGATTATGCGATAAATGATAAATAACCCATAAATTATGGGATAAATAAGTGATTCTAGTTTAAGTAATGTTTTCATCATATATAAAAAAGTTCAGTTTTACTTAGCTTAAGTAACCAATATGACATATGAAAATCCTGAGTTCTATTTGCTGAAATAAACTGGGTTTTCCACTAGCGTTTGTAATCCGGCAGCATTACTATTGTAGGTATTTTGGGGATCCATGATGGCTTCCAGACTATTTATTTCCCATTAGTCAGAAAGAGGCTGAGTTATTCTAACAAAATTTAATCACATTTCTTCCACAGCTCTATGGATGATATTCGTGTCAACGGGTCTAGAGCCTGCTCACCAGATACAGAGGGGGAAAGAAAGTACTGACCCTTAAATGGCAAGACACGGTCTGTGAAAAGACCCTGATAAGAAAGAATAAGAGTTCTTTCTATGCGTAACCAGTTTATTTTCCTCCTTTATCCTCTCCCTTGCCTACTTTGCACATCCACTGACACTCCATACAACCCATGGGTTTTAAAGAGGATTATTTTGTTGTTGACAAGGAAGAAAGTGGCTTGTTTCATTCTCTAGACATGCAGCATTCAAAATATAACGCTTCTCTCTGCTGGTGGTTTGACATTTTATATATATATTTATAAAAATAAAAATATTATATGTTCTCAAAAAAACAGAACATTTATTTTTTCTACATAATGACCTATCTCCTCCAACATTTTGTTCTTATGAAAAACACACAGTTATACATTCATTAAAGATATGCTGAGCACCAACTATGTCATAGACATAGAGCATAAAAAGGCCCACACAAAGGAAATGGGTCCTACCCAAATAGCATCACCCCAAAACATTCAAAATCACACAAATGCATGGTACCCTTTGAGAGGGGGAAAGTGCTCTTGAAGAAAAATATTACTTCAATAGATAACAAGGGTAGACTTCCATTAATGGTGGTTAGATATTATGGTCAGTGAGATAATTTGGGGGAAGCTAATACATAAGATATATTAAAAGGGCACTAAAGTACCTACGTATTGGGCTAATAACTTCAAGGTCAGCAGTTTGAAACGTCAACCACTCTGGAAGAAAGATGAGGTTTTCTACTCCCATGAAGCATTTCATTGTGGGTAACCCACAGGACAGTTCTGTCCTGTCCTGGAGGGTCACTTGAACCAGAATCTACTTTATGGTAATGAGTTTTCTGGTGTTTTCCTGTGGAGCCATATAATATCTGGTTATCGCCTAGTTGTCTAATAGAACATTTGGAAAGATTTAAGGGATTTTCTAGAAACGTATGCAAGGCCAGAGTTAATGGAAAGTAGTGTCCATGAAAAAGATCGTTATTGCCTGTAGCTGGGACAATTCGTAATACCATGTAACGCAAGCCCCAGAACCTGTGACTCAGAACTGTTTACCCACACCGTTAAGACAATGGGCTGAAAGTGGTGGGTGTTAAGCAATGGAATGGCATTCTATGAGTTATGCTTAAACTTCTGGCGATTGTGGAGGATGGAATAGATTATTCAAATAATGGAACTGGACGCCACAGTGCAGGTTAGTGGCCTGCCATGTTGGACTGACTGCGGTTGGCATTAGGAGGGATGGAGAAGAGGTGAACTCTATGAGCTTTGGCAGTAAAGGTAAAAAACTTGCTGAGGATTTGGGCTGGTGTGAATTCAGGAGAAAGAAGGAAAGGACATGATAATCTAGGGTCCTAGATTAAGTAATGGATCTATACTGTTGGATTCTCTAAAATATTTATATATGACAATTTAAAGGATGCGAATTTTCTATTTTGATTATATTAGTTATTTCTTTTTAACTGAAAACTTATGTAATTTTTATACTTGAGGGAAAGCTGATTTGGAAAACCATAACAATCAAACTCGAAATTCTTAAAATCACAAAAGCAAGCCTTCCTCATAATGCAAATACATGACCTACTGCCCCTCAGTACATTATTCATCCAACCGCTTATTCTTTGAACAAATCTTTATGAAGATCCTTGAAGATGCTAGTTCTGCTGTCTGATAATACATGAATGAATCATGTCTCTTTAGAGCATTTACAGCAGATGAGAGGAACCTGTTAGGATATGCATAAGCGTGATGCTGTGTGAATAAGCATACAGTTGATGCAGACACATAGTTCCCCAGGTAGGCTTGAGTAAAACTGCTCTCTAAAGTTTCCTGGGCTGTAATTCTTCACCAAAGCGTATCACCAAACATCTCTTCTACAGAATCTTTGGGTGGCTTCAAAGGGCTAAACTTTCAGTGAGCAACTAAATACTTAACTATTTGTGGCACCAGAGCTTCTTAGAAGAATCTCATATTCAAACCCTTTAGTGGGGAGGCCAAAATCTAGCCTAATGATTTCTAAGGGTAAAATGGAAACACCTGTAAAACAATAGCAGAGAATCTATCATCTAGTGCCTGGGTGTTTTCTTAAAAGAGACTGGTCCATCAGTCAATTCTCATAATTCCATGCCCATATCAAAATGGGAAAACCTGCTTTTAAATCCCTACCTGCCTGGGATATTACTGTGAGTATTCATTTCTCTGATATCTGACTTTTTTCCTGATTCTTTTCTGGTTCAAATTATTTCACCTTTCTAAGATGCAGAAGCTATCTGAGAAGCTATTCACTCTGCTTTATTCTACAGCTTGATTTTAAAAAGACAAAAATAAATGCAAACAGCTAAGAAGCTCTGGTGATGTTGTTGATTACATATTGGACTGCTAACTATAAGGCTTGAAGTTCAAAGCGACCAGCTACTCAGCAGAAAATAGATACATTTTCCTCTCTTTTAAGGATTTGTAGCCTCAGACAACCTCATAGGCAGTGATGCTCTGCCCTAGAACCCACTCGATGGCACTAGGTTTTTCACTAACTGCAATTGACTCTTTGGCAGTAGGTTTGATTAAGTTTATAGCTATGAAGTGGCTGCTAATTTTGGTGTGTTTTCTTTTTCTTTTTACTGTATATTGAAGTTCATATTTTCAGGTGCTACTCCAGGGTGAAGTGAACACAAATTGGCTCAGTCTATATTCTGTGTCTCACTTGGAATTTTTAACAAAGAGCTACAGAGATTGCAACTAATTATTAGCACATCTAGCCTCTGGGCACCCAGCCTTTAATTCCATTCTTGCAATGGCAGTTTTACTAAAATTAGATGAGCGTGCCCTCCCCTGACTTCTCTCCCCATACCAGACGCACTAGCCCTTGTGCCAGCGTCCCTTGGCTATTAATTAAAATGAACAAATATAGTTGAATACACATCTCTAAATGATCTCCAGCATCTTTTTCACTAGGAATGGTAAACTCAGATATCAGAAGTACTTCCTTCCAAAGAAGAGGATCGTAGAATGAGAAAGTTATTTATGTATTCAACATTCAATAGACAACTAGAGGCTACTGAATGGGACCGTCAGGACTATGCTGGGTGGTAAGAATGGCATAGTAGTGGTCATACACGTGCACCAGGATGCATGGTGGTGCAACCCTTGGAGCACCCGGCAGTCCAAAGGCGATCTATGTAGATGAACTTAGTGGTTCTGCTGGACAGAAGACAAGGTGAGTGGTCCCACAGTCTAGGAAACCCAGGCAGCGGTCCAACTCTGCTCCGTGGGGTTTTCATGAGCTGAAATCTACTCAGTGGTACACAACAAAATAACAATGACCCGTGCAGTGGGTCTCTAGAGGGGAAACTGTAAACTTCTCATCGTTCTATGGAGCCCTGGTAGCTTAGTCGTCTCCATATGAAAATATCCACTGCAAAGTCAGCAGTTGGAATCCCCAGTTTGTGGGTGAAAGAGGAGGTTGTCTATCCCCATAAAGATGTAAAGTCTTTAACTGTGAAGGGCAGCTCTACTCTGTCCTGGACAGTTCTTATGAGTCAGAAGCTACTTGATGACAGTGTGTTTAGTTTGGATACCTATATTGGTAGCTACAATGAAAGTTTGTATATTGTGAAGAAAGCCATATAAAAGTACAAAAAATGAAATAGGTGTTGGAGGATCAAAGGAATAAGAAGAGAGAATTATGTTAGTATTTGTGTTAGTCTGGGTACTTTAGAGAAAAAAAACCCACAGAAAATCATGTAGAAGAGACAGTTTTATATGAAGGTCAAGTGCACATCAAGAATACATCCCAATCCAGGGCTGCCCAAACCCACAAGTCCAACATTATCCCACATGTCTGACACCAATCCACAAAGTCCCACTGCAGCTCACAAAACAGACACAGTGATGCTGACTGCAGGAGGAGAGCTGAATCCGTGAAAGTGTAAGCATCTCAGCATTGGCAGGGGTCTCCACACGGCTGCTCCAGCACCCAGGGCTGCATCAGGGTAGGTCCCTGTGGCTTCTCCTTGGGGATGTCTTGCAGGAAGTGAGCCTTCCCAGCTGAAGCTGGGAACTAGCTAAGGCAGCTGCACATTGGTCCGACTATCAGAATGTAAGAGACCTGAGAACAAGAAAGGTGAGGCTCCCCTGAGCCATTGCCATTTATCCCTCCGCCCTTCAATTAACCCTACATGTGTTTATGGACCAGCTTGGCACCATAACTTAACTAGCTCAGTATTCTAATGAGAACAGCATGTGAAAAGCCTGGGGGTGTAGGAAAATGGTAATCGTATTGAGATCCTTCTGCAGGAATGGAGATTAAAGGCTATACAATTTGGGTTAGTGGGTATACAATATCTAGAGATGAGTCTTAAAGTGTTCAAATGAGACAATTAGGTGAATGTCCTAATCAGTTTTTACTTTAACCCATGGGCTGTATATTTTCAAATGACATGTGATGACTCCAGGAGCTTGGAGAGAACCCAAAGAGATGAAGTGGGTAGTTGGCCAATAGAAGCCAGCTTATCAAGAATTATTCTCTGCCCTTTCTCCACCTTTGCTTATTTTGCTCAACTCAAAAGTCAGCGTCATCAGGTCTATTTGCAACTAGTTCATAAAGACTCTATGGGACAGTGCAACACTGTTGCTGTGGATTTCTGAAACTGTACCTCTTTGAGGGAGTGCAAGCTTCACCCACCTCCCACCAAGTGTCTGGTGGTTTTGAACTGATGGTCTTGTTAGCAATCCAATATGTAGCCCGTTATACCATAGGCTCAGTAAATATTCAATAACTACTTCATGAGCACAAAATATATGACAAATGTGGAGCTCAACAACCGACATGGTCCCTTCCTTCCCCCGGGAATTCGATTGTATTAGTGGATACAGAGAAGTCTGTCCTTTTGCTGGAGTCCATGGGGTGCATTCTCACTCAGAGCGATCTCCTGTGGCACAGGAAAGCCACCCCTCAGAGGTTCTCATTCCTGTAGGCTTAAGGGAAAGGGATTGCCAGGTCTTTCTCCTGCGGAGCCATTTGATAGCTTTGAAATAGCAACCTGTTGAATAGCCCCGGAATATGTAACTTGGTTCTACTGGAGTTTTTGGTACATCGCTACCTAAACCCCAAATTCACAGACATCTGATTAATACTGACTCACAAGGACCCTATAGGACAGGGCAAAACTGCCCCTGTGAGTTTCCGAGACTGTGACGCTTTATGAGAGTAGGCAGCCCCACCTTTCTCCTGAGGAGCAGCTGGTGGTTTCAAACTGCTGACCGTGGGGTTAGCAGCCCAACACACCAAGCAGTACACCACCAGGGGTCCTCTGCCATCTCTAGAGTCAGTCCTTCCATGGTGTGAGTAGTGCTGCCAAGGGAAACCAAAGAGTTAAGACAGACACGGGAGGAATAAATGACAAAAGTTGGTGAAATGAAGGTTGCCTTCCAGCAGACAGTTCAGGCTAGATTAAAACATAAGCAGATCATCATATTATTGACAGGGAAACAGAATGGTCAAGGACAGGGGTATTTAGAGTGAAATTTAGGTAAAGAGGTTAAGTGAGCCACTGAACTATTTTTATGCACCTTGTAACAATTAACAGAGCAGGTCCAGTCCTCCATGCCCCCCACCCCCCACCCCTTTCCACTGTCATCCCCCCCTAAGATCTAGCTGCCCTTCTTATACCACAGCACAGCCTGAGGAGACCTAGAGCAGGTAGTAACCCCAGAGCTAGATTCAAAGAGTCAGGTGAGCTTGATCCCTTGTCTCAATTCTGGCCTAAACGTTGGTACTTCTCCTGCCCGACTGCTCTCCCCTGTTTAAAGCCCTCTTCTTCTCAGGCCTCTCTTTTCCTCTCACCTTTTTATTTATCCCCCTCCGCCCATCACACCTACTTCTGATTTTTCTTTCCCTGTTCATTTTCCCTAGATTAACTCACAATAGGTAGGAACTCTTTCCTCAACTTGTTAAAACAATACATCTTTACTTCTAAGTTCAACTTGGAAATATATATTTAAAGACAGAGAAATTTTAATAGAGAGTTTTCAAAATATATAATTTAAAGACAAAGTAATTTTAATACATATTTTTCAAAAATATTTTAAAGACAGAGTATTGTGAATACACAGCCTTTTTTTCTTGACTGAGGCTCTGCACTGGTTTTAATGTAGATTGAATGAAAAATAAAATGAAAGCCAGAAACTTAGGGGTGGGGGATATGTTCCCTAACACCCGGGTATCTTTGTCTGTGGTTTCTCCCCTGACTTTACTAACCAGCATTCAGTGTGTGCTGAAGTACAATCAGCGATGAGTTCCAAATGATCTCCTTGTTACTTTTAGCCAGTGTAACCTATCTTAATACATACAATTACATACAACAAACCCACATTTGCTTTAAGCACATGTCCTCATGGCATAAGGGTGAAAGTATATGTGTGTTTTTAATACATGAAGTTTCATGTAATATAATAATATTCCCATGGCTGAACCTTGAATGAAGCTGTCTGTTTTCTACGGATCTCCTCAAGTATATATAACAGTGAAAGCAAGAGCAGTGGCAAAACAGACATATTCTAGGACTTTATCTTTGCAGATAAACCCTATCATTGAGACTTACTAAGTGTGCCACTTGGGGTTCCTACTTGCTACCATCAAGTTGATTTTGACTCACAGGGACCTTAGAGGACACAGTAGATGTGTCCTCGTGGGTAACTGAGACTGTCACTCTTTACTGCAGTAGAAAGCTTATCTTTATCCCATGGAGCATCTGGTGGCTTCAAACTGCTGACACCGCAGTTAGCAACCCAATGCCTAACCACTGTGCCTCCAGGGCTCTGCTTTGGGCAGTATCCTTTAATGTGGTGGCCCTCTTTTTGAATACTGAAAGTATGATTAATTCCTTTCTTGGCACCTAATTTGAGGACATCTTTAAGACCTCTGACCAGCAGGTCTGCCTGTCATATTTATTTCTAAAACGACATACTGAGTGCCAAATAGGTGTTGACGCACGAGAAAGCATGCTTTGAAGATTAAATGGCATGTATGATGCCCTGCTCTAGTGTTTGGTACATAATAAGCACTCAACCAAGGTCAGCTCATTTTCTTCCTATTGACAATATGGGTTTATTAAACAACCTTCCAACCAAACATTTCTATTGCTTCTGGAAAAGTAGAAACGCTTACTTTTTATGGTGTATTTATGTCTTGTAGGCTTGTTGCCTTTCTTTGCTTTATTGCTGACTGCCTATATTCTTAGGAACTAAAAAGAAATGGGTGCTAACCAGTTCTTTTCAACCTGAAGAGGGAACGAAATTAGCAATTTAAAAAAATTGTCTTGTGAGTTCTAAACAATGGATGCAAACATCCTTGCTAAAGTACAGAAGGGTGGAACTGATAAATGTATAAATCATTGCTTTTTAATGTAACAGCTTTGATTTAAAATTTTAATGTTTATTGCAAAGACAATATAAAGATGGCAGACAGCAGTTCAAAATGATAAAAATGTCATTGTGCCCTTCATGGATTTTTGTCTAGCCGAAGTCACTCCACCACACTTTGAAGAATGCACCTACAGATTGAAGAATGCACCTTCAATCATTTCCCTGCTTTTGCCCTTGATTGTAGTGCTTTGCATTTCTTGTGAATACATATTTTCTTTCTTTCTTAAAAGAATAAAATTAAAATAGGTAAGCTTTAAATGAAAGCTAGTGACTTGTCGAGGGGATTGGCTTAGATCTGATTCTATGGATTTTCTTTGCTTGAATTGAATCGAGTACATCAAGCATGTGCTTTGCTGTTTTCAAGGTATCAGCATCTCTTATTTTTGGAAGATTTATAGTTCTGTTTTAAGAAGTTCCTGTGGTAGTTTTGGTCATGCAAATTTCTGTTTCTGAAAGAGCAGATTGGCAAGGTCTGAAAATTAAAGTGGGCCTCTTCCTGACCGTTATATCGGAGATGAATGTGGAAGTAGGGAAGAAGCCATGGTAAGAGACCTGAAGAGGGAAAAAGGATGTCAGTATGTTCTGTGTCCGAATCGAACCCAGGAATGCTGATGGCAAAACTGGGTAAACATCAGGCGGCTATCTGCAAGATCAGAGGTTCAAAGCCACCAGCTACTCTGCCACAGATGGAGCCTGTCTGCTCCCGTGAAGATGACGCTTCCAGAAACCTGAGGGGCAGTTCTACTCCGTCATATAGGGTCACTGTGGATTGGAACCTGCTCAACTGCCATGCTTTTAAAATGAACCTCACTTTCTGTCTTTCCTCCAACCTCTGAGGGGTAACGCTACCACTTCAGCCCCAGAAAAAAGAAGGAAGTCTTCTTAGGATGAAAGGAAACAAGTGAGAGTTCACTGAATAAGCATAGATTTCCTTCACCTTGGACACTGGTGCTGACTGCAAACTCACAAGACACACCGAAATGGACTCAGTTTTCTTTTCCTAGAAAGGATTTTATTAAGGACAGTGAGTTAGGAAAACTCTGGCAAGGGGCCTACACACAAAGCTAAGCTCAAATACTGCGCAATTCTACTAGAGGCCTAGCTGTAGCTCTGGAAGGAAATAAAATTTCCTTTTCATAAATTTTTTTTCTGAATTTACAGAGAAAATATTCAGTAAAGAGAGACATTCTCCTCTCTTTACTGCCCAGGCATGCTTGTCTTCATCAAAGTATCCAAAGTATTTACCTTTCCAACCATCATAAGTCATCAGCTGGTGAGGCAGATGATCTATTTTCCTTAATTCACACTCAGTGATGATGGCAGATATACCATCAGTATCATATTTCCAAAAAAAAAGAGAGAGAGAGAGCCTAGTTATCCAAAAAAAAAAAAAGGTGAGAAACATTCAGGCAGCTGCGGTGTAAGAGTTTCTAATTTTGAGTAGTGGGCCCTTCTCTGGAGGGCTGCCTTTCTCTCTGAAATGCTGGTATGCACTTGCTATTCAAATACAATAAATTCTTCCAGAACTTCAAGTTATGTATCCAAATGTCGTTTTCACTTTGGAATTGATGGTGGTGGAAGAAAAGAGAAGTCTTGTCCACCATGGTCATAAAACTGTTGTTTTCCAGAATTTTCTGTCATATGTTCTTGACAAATCCTCTGCATAAAAGACTCACTGTGTGTGCATATGTTTCAGTTACGTACAGTCCCACTGGCTTCGACTCACGGCAATGCTATATAAACAGAACAAAACAGGGGTCCTCAAAATTTTTAAACAGGGCCCAGTTCACTGTCCCTCAGACCCATTGCAGGGCTGAACTATAGTTTAAAAAATAAATAAACAAATTCCTATGCACACTGCACATATCTTATTTTGAGGTGAAAAAATGAGGCAAAAACACCCGGCCAACCGGATAAATGTCCTCTGTGGGCTGCATGTGCCTCGCATGCTGCAGTTTGAGGACACCTGGAACAAAGCACTGCCTGCTTGTTCTGTTCACCATCCCCAAAGTTACGACTGGTGGACGTATATAAAATATATACACATTATGTGTCAGTTTGTCATACTGGGTTTGCTTGTGTGTCCTTTTGATGTTTGTAGCTAAATCATTTTTATATTCAATGCCAGCAGGCCACCCTCAGTGGAAAGGCTTCATCAGAGTTTCCGAATAAGGACGGATTGTGATGAAGGTATCACCTATTGCTGGGGGATGAGCCCTAGAGTGCTTATTGATAGCTAATGATGAAGAAATTGAAGAATTCTAACATCTTTCTTCAGTTGGAAATTTATCAAACATACAAAGATGCATTGATTATTATTGTTCATCAGAATGCAATTTAGATGCAAAGCAAAAAGAATAGATGTTGGAAAATATGACCTGAGTGATGGAAATGAAGCTGGAGATCATATGATTGAATTTTGCAAGAACAACAGCACCTGCATCACACATACCTTTACTCAGTAACACAAAAGACAATGGCACAATTCGACTTCCCCAGATAGAAAACATAGAAACCAAATTGACTACATCTGTGGGATGAGATGATGGCTAAGCTTAATATCTGCAGCTAAAGAGAAGCCACTCACTAGACCAGACCATCCATTACTCATATGTAAAATCAGGTTGAAGTTGAAGGACATTGAAACAGGTCCCTGAGAGCCAGTACATGATCTTGAATATATTCTATCTAACTTCTGAGATCTGAAGAAAAGTTTTGCTGCATTGAATGCTAATGATAGAGGAGTCGATGAGCTGGAGGACATCAAGAATAGCAAACCTGGTCAAAGGGATAAGGTTGACTTGAATGCTTGACACCTTGTCAGTGGATCCCCTCACCCAACCCCACCCCCCTCTACGATGCAGGCTGGACCTGATCTGGTTTTAATATTTTCTGAATTTTTGTTTGCTCATATTAGGGTTTATCTCAGATTTGTTATGTCATTGGGGGGGTCACCCTCTTGATTTGTGTTATATGTTTTTCTGTTTTAAAACCCAGGATTAATGACTGTGTAGGCACAGCAAATAAAATAAAGGTCACTGTGGATGGGAAAACAGTGGTGGTGGTGGTTGGGGTTGGGGGTGGTAAAAAGGAGACAATGTTAAGGAGTCCAGGAAGGAAACGAATTTTTGGAAATTGCTTGTGATAGCAATTGTACAACACTGCTGGATGTGATTGAATTACAGAATGATATGCATTGACTTCCAATTTTAAAACAAAAAGGGAAAAATAAGTAAAATAAAATAAACTTGTAAAGATCAAAAAAGAATAGCATGTATGAAGAAAGCAATAATCATTAAAAAGACAGGGAAGAAAGAAAAGTTTAAAGTGAATGTCAGAATAGACTGTGAAACTTGTTCTAAATTGTGGAATAGTGAAGGCAAATGGAAGAAATGAAGTAAAAGAGTGGAATAGAAATTTCAAAGGGCAGCTAGAGAGGACAAAATATTTTATGCAATATGCAAAGGCTCAGAGTTCAAAAGCCAAAGCAAAAGAACATGCTCAGTTTATATTAAAATGCAATAACTAAAGAGAGAATAGAATCTGTGCTTTGAGTTGCATTATGGAGTCTGTGGGCAAAATATTGAATGATACCAAAAGTATCAAAAGAAAATTCCAACTGAGTGGAAGCAATCTATATTTTTGTCTGTTCAAAGCACACTGTGCAAATTATAGAACACTGTCATTAATATAACATGAAATGAAAATTTTACTGAAGGCCAATTCAACAACAGTTGTCACAATACATTAACAGAGATTCAAGAATGATTTAGAAGAGGATATGGTACAAGAGATATGATTGCGTGGGTCACTTGGATCTTACCTGAAAGCAGAGAATATATGTGTTTAATTGATTATGCAAAGTCATTACTATGTGAATGTTAACAAACTATGGCTGGCTGTTTAGAAAAATGGGAATTCCAGAGCATTTCTTTGTGCTCCTGAGGGACCTGTACATCGATCAATATGTAGCTGTGATAACAGAACAAAGTAGCACTGAATGGTTTAAATTCAAGAAGATATGCATCAGGTGTATACCTTATCAAATAATTATCATATTTGTATACTGAATAAATAATCAGAGGATGGATTATATGAAGAAGAATGAGATATCAGCATTCAAAGATAACTTATTAACAACCTGTGATACACAGATGACACAACTTTGCTTCCTGGATTGCAAATGAATATAAAGAAGAGCAAATTCCTCACAACGGCAAAATCTGTTACATCACGATAAATGGAGAAAGGGTTGATGATGTTGAGGATTTCGTCATGCTTATATCCACAATCAATGATCATGGAAGCAGCAGTCAAGAGTCAGATAACACATTGCTTTAGGTAAATCTGCTGCGCAAAACTCTTTAAAGTGTTGAAAAGCGAAGATGTTACAAGGGGCTTGAAATATTTATGGAAAATTATAATTAAAATATAACGGCATTTTCCCATGAATTTTGAAGCTTCCTTATATAAGATTCTTCTCATTTAATCTTTAAAAATAATTCAATGGATTGGTTTTAATTATTATACTAATCTTGAAGACAAATTTTGTTTCTAAAAGAATGAATATTTCTTTCCCTCAAGGTCATATGAAGATTAAGAAGCAAATCTGTAATTCATGCCCATATCTTCCTGAATTCTTAATAACTAAAGTATACTAGTTTTAGCAGTGCAATTAATGTAAAATACTCCCATTTCCTATGAGAGGAAATGAAACATAATATGCCTTTTCCCAAGCATGACCATAAACATGTCCAGAGGCAGGTCATGTTTTCATTTATTTAAATAATAATATTCATAATTATTTTCAAGATAAGAGAAGTACCTTCCTGGTAGGGCATGATCAAGGGTAAAGTAACCAAGAGGAATTACCAAAACCCAAATGAAGACTGAGCATGATAATGGGACAAGAGGAAAATCAAAGGAAATAGAGGAAAGAGCTAGGAGGAAAAGGGCATCTATAGAGGTCTAAATAAAGTCATGTACATATGTAAATATATTTATGTATGAGGATGGGGAAATAGATATATGCGCATATATTTATAGGTTTAGTATTAAAGTAGCAGATGGACATTGGGACACCACTCAAGTACTCCCTCAATGCAAGAATACTTTGTTCTATTAAATTGGCATTCTATGATGCTCACCTTCCCAACACAATCACTGAAGACAAAGCGGGTGAATAAGGAAATGTGGTGAAGAAAGCTGATGGTGCCTGGCTATCAAAAGATATATCCTCTGGGATCTTAAAGGCTTGAAGATAAACAAGCAGCCATCTAGCTCAGAAGCAACAAAGCCCACATGGAAGAAGCACACCAGCCTGAATGAGCAGAGGTGCTGAAGGGATCGATTATCAGGCATCAAAGAACAAAAAATCATATTATTGTGTGCTCAACTCCCTGATACAATCGCTGAAGACAGATGGGTGCATAAGCAAATGCCTCAAAGAAAGCTAATGGTGCACAGCTATCAAAAGATATAGCATCTGGAGTCTTAAAGGCTGAAGGTAAACAAATGGACATCTAGCTCAGAAGCAACAAAGCCCACATGAAAAAACCACACCAGCTGGTACAATCATGAGGTGTTGAAGGGATCAGTCATCAGGAATCATCAGAACAAAAAAAAAATTATATCATAGTGAATGAGGGAGCGCAGGGTGAAGATTCAAAGCCCATTTGTAGACCACTTGACATCCCCTTACAGAAGTGTCTCAGGGATGCGATGAGCCAGTCAAGTGTGATTTAGCAGTGATGAAACATACAACTTTCCTCTAGTTCCTAAATGCTTCCTCCCTGCCCCCTTCCCACTATCATGATCCCAATTCTACCTTAAAAATCTGGCTAAAGCAGAGCATGTACACTGGTACAGATAGGAACTGGAAACTCAGGGAATCCAGGACAGATCATCCCTCCAGGACCAGTGGTGTGAGTGGTGATTCTGGGAGGGTGGAGGGAGGGTGGGTTGGAAAGGGGGAACAGATTACCAGGATCGACATATAATCTCCTCCCTTGGGGACAGACAACAGAAAAGTGGGTGAAGGGAGACGTCAGACAGGGTAAGATATGACAAAAGAATAATTTATAAATTATCAAGGGCTCATGAGGGAGAGGGGAGTAGGAAGGGAGGGACAAAATGAGGAGCTGATGCCAGGGGCTTAGGTGAAGAGCAAATATTTTGTGGATGATGAGGGTAATGAATGTACAAATGTGTTTTACACAATTGATGTATGTATGGATTATGATAAGAGTTGTACGAGTCACTAATAAAACAATATAAAAAAGAGTAGTACCTAAATTTTCCAGTGAATGGAGGTCTGTGAAGATAAGGCTTGAACAAATCCCCGAGTTCACATTTTTGTCCTCAGTTTTCCTCTCAAGTCTTTAGCTAAAAGCAGTTATTGTAACCTTGACTCCAAGTCCTTGTGACCCTGTCTGTTTCAGAGCACTATCATGCTGTTGTTTTGCAGGGGACCATTTTGGGGAAATAGATCAACAGACTTTTCTTAGAAAGACAAATCAAACCATTGACATTGAATTGATTTTTGACTCAAAGAGTCTATGAGACTCCTTCCAATATCCCATTTGTCATGAAAAGTTACGTCATAATGACCCTTTGAAACATAGTAGGGCTTCTTCAGAGGGGGTGGCGGTCAAAGATTATAAGTTTTATGGGAGCTGATAGATACATCTTTATGTTTCAGTGGAGCTACCTATGCACCATGAGGATCCTTGTCTCAGGTGTGCTGAGAATGAAATACTTCCCTGCTCTGTTCCATCTTCACAATTGTCCTTATCTTTAAATCCAACAATTTACCACTATGAAAATTATTCTTGTAAAAAGTCTTTGTCTTTTTCACTGTTCCAATACTTGATGCCCATCTCTAGGAACTGGACTCTACTGATAACATGTCCAAAGTATAGAGGATGATGTTTTGTCATCTGAAAGGAGAATTCTGGCTGTACTTCTTCAAAACAAATATATTTGCTCTCTTCACAGTCCATTATACTCTAAGTGTTCTTTGCCAACCCTGTGATTCAAATATGTCAAGTCTTTTTAGGTCTTCCGTATCAAATGACCTACTCTCACATGACTAGGAGGCAATTGAAAATGCCATGGCTTGAGTCAGGTGGACCTTAGTCTTGAATGTAACATAGTAACTTTTCAACACTTTAAAGAGTTTTGTCCAGTAGATTTACCCAATGCAATGTGTCATTTGCTCTCTTGAGTGCTATTTCCATTAACATCGATTGTGCCTCAGTTATAAGTTATCATAATTATAATTTTTAAAAAGCTCACAATTCACTAGCCATTGAGTTGATTCAAACTCGTAACAGCCTGATAGGACAGAATAGAACATCTGCCGTGGCTTCCTGAGGCTGTAAATCTTTATGGGAGCAGAACTTCAGTCTTGCAGTTAGTAATCCAATGTACAATACATTATAATCATCACCAAAGCTCCTATAAAATTTCCCATAACCAAACTCATTGCCATCCAGTCCGTTCATATGCACAGTAACCCAGTAGGGCAGAGTAGAATGGCCCCTTTGAGTTTCTGAGACCCTAACTCTTTATGGGAGTAGAAAATCCCAGTTTTCTCCATCGGAGTGATTGGTTGTTTTTAGCTGCTGCACAAATCAATCCATAACCATTACAAAAACAAAAGCCTCTTCAAAGCTCCAACAAATTATTTTAAACATTAAAAAATGCCAATTCTACTAAACACCATGTAGTTATAAAGCAAATGTTTTCCAAAGAACATTTTATTATCTCAGTTATAATTAAATAAGATTACCAAATATACTCATGTATAAGCCGAGTTTTTCAGCACATTTTTAATGCATTTTTTGTGGTATAATTAGGTGCTTTGGCTGATATTTGGGTCATCTTATACTCAAGTATGTACGGTATATAGATAACATTTAAATAGTATATAGTTACTGAGAGGTAACTGAGATTTGTCCTATGTCATACGATGGTAGTTTCTTTTTATCATATAATAGGTTCAAAAGGTGTTTCATATTAAGAGCTCTTTTGGTTGATGTCATGAATTTTATTGTGCCCTCCAAAATAGGTGCTGTAAATCTTAAATTCTCTGTAGGACTGGGTTAGTCTGAGTAGACTAGAGAAACAAATTCATGGACACTCATGTGTAAAATAAAGAGGTTTATATACAAGAGCAATTGAATATTGAGACAACATCTCAGCCCAGTCTATATCAAGTCCATGAGTCTGATATTAGCCTGTATTGCCCAATACTAATCTATAAACTCCTCTTCAGACTCAGGAAATGCATGCAATGATGCCGAATGAAGTAAGATCACAGTCCAGTGGGTAGGAAGTCTTGTGGAGCCACTGGTGGTAGAAACGTCTCAGTGCTGGCAGGTGTCGCCATGTGGCTCCTCCAGTTCCCAGGGCACGGGGTCGATCAGTGTAGTGCCAGGTGTCCTGTAGTAGAACATCTCTCAGGAAGTGAATAGAGGGAGAGTGTGTGCCTCCCACCTCCAAGGAGGAAATACAGGGATTCCAGAATGTTCAAGGGAAGGCCACGCCCACACAAAGGCTTCCCTTCACTCTTAATCCTCTCAAAGTTCCCATATTAACACCAGATTATGTAAGTACCACAAGGACAAAATTGAGGCTATCTGTTTCACATAGATTCACAGCCTTGGAAATGGTATATAGGATCACTGGGAATTCAAATCCACTTCATGGTAGGGCTTTGCTTTTGGCATACACGTATGGATATGATCACATATGGAAATTGGATATCTTTGTTTTCTTAACAGAGCTATATCAGTATATGGTATGCATTACGCCAGTCCTTTTAAAATATAAAGAGAGCTGATTAGGTACAGCAATAGAGAGGAGTGGGAGAGAGATAGGTGCCACTTAGAGACTCCAAGGAACTTGAATAACGCGAGAGAAGCAGAGGCAAGAATCTCATGCAGAGTGCACAGATTACTTCCCTAGATCTACTGTGCTAATTGGGATTTCTAGCTCACTGTGAGGAAAAAAAATTGTTTGCTAAAGCCATCCACTTGTAGTATTTTGTTATAACAACACTAAGAAAATAAGACAGTAGGAGTTGGGCTCAGAGGGAGAAAGCAGAAGGTAGTAGAGAAAGAAGAAGGAATGAGATCTACTAGTAAAGAGATGTTTCTGTTCTGAACAAGAATAGTTTCAGAATTTATGCTTTACTATAGTTGAATTATGATTTTTATGTTTCCTTCATAATGTTATGTTTACCTATTTATTTTTTCCTACTTAGCCTGTTAAAAAAATTTAAATCTTGCTTTGATTTTCCTTTTTCTCTATCCAGAGGCTAGATGAGATGTGAAGAATATTATTTATAAGAGAAAAAAAGCTAATTTAAAAAGAAAATGATAAGAATTAAAATTACTTTCCACTAAAGATGTAATTATACAAAGATAACTTCTAATTACAGAAATAGTGGAGAGATGGGAGGAAAAAAACTCAATGTACTCAAAAATTATTTCCTCAATGACTATAGATTCTCCTGTCCCTTGAGACTATGTGAATCAGAACTTATTTGGATTCTTATCTAATTCTGCAAGCATTTTTTATATGCACCATCTAAATGGCAGGGCATTAGAAAATCGTAGACACTAGATTCTTAAATCTAATTTGATCAACCACTTGCTTTAAGTGGGCATCTTTAGACTTTAGACACAGTACCACTGTTCAAGAACTTATTGTCCCTGATCACCACATTCTTAGTTACAAAGATGAACTAATACTAGATTGAACATGTTACTGATAAGAAACTAAATGCTGACTGTTTTGGTGAAAGCCATTAGTATATTTTGGTATTTGGGGGTTATAAATTGTATTTTTTCAATACGTACATATCACTACATTTGGCAGTTTGCATGTCCTCAATATCAAAATCATGGTTTTAGCTGTTAGTTTTCATGGAGGCAGTTCCCACCCATAATGACCCTGGGGATACCAGATTGAGGGAGACAGAGTTCTAAAATCATTTCTCTATAAGGAATGCTGCCTGTTCTACAGAATCTATCCAAGTTGTGTGTGTGTGTGTGTGTTTCATTGAGCAGAGTAAAATACAAACAATGGGCAATATGCCCTTGATGGGTAATTTCAAATTAAATTGACAAAACATATTTTCATCATTTTGTTACATAAAGTACACTCAAATTATTTGCAGATGTTTAATTTCCAAATCAATACCCTTCATCCTTACCCTTTTAAGTGCAATGACTTGCAATTACCCTTGTGGTATTCACACTGAGAACAAATGGAATTCTGCCCTAGAAGGGTTGTTTCTGGGTTTGTCTTTTCCTCCATTTTTTTTCAAGTTGAATGATCTTTCCAAATTTCTAAAAATACTTTTTATTTAATAATCTGTTTCTGACTATGTAGGTCAAGTACTGACCCAAACTTTCTCAGGTGAGAAAGCCTTTCAGTCATCAGAGACAACGTAGACTTATGGCTGCTCTCATCAGGTCAAACGATATTAATCCAGCATCAAATTAAAGGAGCACCAAAAGCGATGACTGTTATTTTAAAAAATCAATCACAGTCCAAATGATGGCATCCATCTTGAGATAAAAAAAAAAAATTTCCGCTCCTTGAAAAGTTGATGGATTTCTAAGTCTTCACACAGCAGTGACAGAGACTCACTGACAAACAGGGGCTCTGGGCTATGTTCTTTAAATATTTCACAGAGGAGAGAAACAAGGAAGAAAATGGATTTCGGAGGTCATGAGATTTTAAATTGGGATTGATACAGCAAATAATTAATCATTTGCCGTCATTTTTGGCGTGTCACGGTGTCTCCTTGAACAATTTTCCAACCACATTTAAGATAGTAACATTCATCTCCTATGAAAAGGTTTTCGGGATGTTTGTTTCAAGTTAAAGCATCCCTGCAGATGGTGGATTAATTAAAACTAACATGTCAGTGTGAGGTATTAGGAATTGCTTTTTGAAACATTTGACTATGAAAAAATGTAAACATATTCAAGTTTAGTGAGAATAATTGCAGGGATCTCTAAGTAAGTAGCACCCTGTTTCAGCAGCCGTCAGTTTCCTGCTCCTCTGCTTCAAATATTCTCCCACTGCATTCCTCTATGGTCCTTCCTGCCTTCCCTTCAAAAACAGAAGTGGGGGCCCCAAAACGTTTGCCAACTTTTTTTGGAATTTTTGAAGAACCCCTCAGGCTTCTACTTAACTTGGCTCTATTTGCTTTATATTGGTATAAATTAAAACAATTATAAACAATCTTATTATTTCACGAGTGATTTTGTCTGTGTCTCTAAAAGACTAAAAATTGAACTATAGTATTTCATATCCAACAGAATTCATTATAATTCTCAAACACAAACAAAACCAAGAGCAATTCATTAATAAGCACTGAATTTCCCCGAGAGGATTAACATATTTTTTTCCGATGGATTGTGATAGTTTTTGTTAGTTTAAAAAAATGACATTATGGTTTATATGACATGGCACAGTTGAGTTACTTGATATGATTATGTTATCCATAGACTTTGTAAACAAACAACTGGATGCCACATGCATATAAGACCTATGACACTCTTATGTGAGGGTTGGTCAATTTTGCAATTCCATTACATATAAAGTGAGCTGGAGATTCTCATGCTCAAAAAGAAAGACGAGCCATGAGCCATGATCGAGCACTTTGGACTCCAAGATCCCTGGTTGGAGAGACAAGGGCAGTCGAGACAGCAGCACTGAGAGCAGAGCTAGAGCAGAGTCTTCCTCGCCCAATGAACAGCTAGAACGGGGTCCCTTTGGGAGAGAGTATGGCTTACAGAGTTGTGTACTCTCTGGGCCTTTATCAATGTTAAAGGAGTTTTGTAACACTTGCCCAAGCAGGGACCACAGTGCCGTGCAGCTGAGTGCACATACGAAAGAGAGATGTGCTTACCGACACCACTGAAAAGAAACACTGCAAATAAAACAACTGCATCCTTAACATATCTGATCCTGAATTTTAACCTACGAAATTCTCCAGTAAATTGCATAACTGTGAGTATTGTTCTATGTGCCTATTCCAAAGGAATATCTAACCCAGTAGTGAAGTAAAGTGCCCTGAGAAGAATGGCTAGTGTCAGAATAGAGTTAAGTTTGGAGAGTGGGAACATACGTGACCTTTTTGTCTTACAGAAATGTGCTTTGTGAAAATACGGAGATGGATTTTTATTCCTCTTTGAGGAGTCAGGGGAAATTCTCACACTATTCTTACATATAGTAACATACTATGTACTGTCTTAAAATGACTTCTGTGTATATATATATATATTTAAAACATAATTAAATATTTTCTTGTTCACTTCTGATTACTTGGACTTAAAAAGTAGAAATATATGTGTATTATAAAATTCTACAAATAGTAGCTGACAGTAAGTTGGCACCTGCATTGCTCAACAGTCTTCTAATGTGAGTAATGATACTGGGGCCATCTGCACACACATTTGTACAAATTTTGAAAATATGTGGTAAACCATCTAGCAAACAATAAATGTAGCCACAAAATGTTGAGTCAAATGTTCTATCTTAATTTGGCTTTAGACTGTACTATCTCAATTTCACCATACACTGATTCTGTCTGTGTGTTCGTTTCTTGAGTAGATCTCCTTCTTAAATGACCAGTTACAAACTTTTCATTATTAGTTTTCCTTTCCGATATCTTTTACCCACTTTTATTACTCTTGAGCAGCAAAACTACATTTTGCTACAAATCAAAACTCCCATGTGTACCCATGCAGCTAGACGTGTTGCAAAGCAACTCATAAAAACCAGTAGTTGGATTCACTTTGAATTCATATTCAGAAATAACAACAGCAAAAAGTCATTAACAACCAAACAAGCAAAAATGTTGTCTGCAAGTTAATTCCAACTCATAGCAAGTCCACAGGAATGACTAGAAGTGTTTCATAGACGTCCCATGACTACACTCTTTATGGATGTGGCCCTGTGCAGCTTTCTCCAGCTCAGTGGCTGGTGGGCTTTCACTTCAGGCTTCAGTTGGAAGCAGAGAGTTAACCACTGTATTAGAGTGACTCTAGGAATTTCAAAGTCATCCCGTTATACTAGTAGGTAAACATATATCTTTACAGTTTATTCGCTTGCTCTGTTTTCCATCATTCCTTCTTAAATCCCTATAAGCTCATCCTCCATCTTAAATCTCATTTGGTGACCTTGATCACTATTTCAAACACACACACACACACACATTGAAGCAACATGAGGAGGTCTTTCAGAGGTCGGCACTCACTCTATTATCTATTGTCATAGATAAGTCAGACACCTCTCAATTTATGCATAGATGACATCTTATCTAGCCTATTCAAAGATAACACCCCAGAGTTTTTTCTTAAATTCAGTTTCCTTCTATTTATTAGATTATCCCCATCAGCAAGTAAGTATTGTTATTTCACCTCTATTAATTTTTTCTGGACTCTTATTTT